>NW_021703770.1:56547978-56607281 GCF_005190385.1 Monodon monoceros | reverse complement strand
TGCATTATATGCAAATAAATAAATAAATAACCCAAACTAGATAAAAGACCTAAATGTATGACCTAAAACTGCAAGACTCCTAGAAAAACACATAAGGTAAAATCTTCATGTTATTGAACTTGGTAATGATTTCTTGGATATGTATCAAAATCACAGGAAACAAATGTAAAAATCATCAGAGAAATACAATTAAAAACCACAATGAGATATCATCTCATCTCATCTTACCCATTATGATAGCTATTATTTAAAAAAAAATAAAAGAAAATAAGTTTTGGTGAGGATGCGAAGCAACTGGAACCCTTGGGCACTATTGGTATCATTGTAAATGGTGCAACTGCTATCAAAAGGTTTTTAAGGTTTTTTTACAATTAAAAATTGAGCTACCATATTATTCAGCAATCCCACTTCTGGGTATATATCCAAGATAACTGAAATAGTGTCTCAAAGAGATATTTTTACACCTCTGCTCATGGCAGTACTATTCACAATAGCCAAAAGGGAGAAGCAACCCAAAGTCCATCAATAGATGAATGGATAAATGAAATGTGACATACAATAGAATATTATTCACTCTAAAAAAGAAAGGAAATCATATCACATGCTACAACATAGATAAACCTTAAAGATTATGCTAAATGAAATAAGCCAGTCATAAAAAGACAAATGCTGTAATATTTCACTTATATGAAATATCTAAAGGAGTCAAATTCATAGAAACATAGAGTAGAATGGTGGTTACCAGGGACTGGGGGTGAGAGAAAAGGTAATTGTTTAACAGGCATAAAGTTTCAGATTGCATGATGAAACATTTTTGGAGATATGTTTTGCAACAATGTGAATACACTTAAGCCTACTAAAACATTTTAAAATGGTTAAGATGGTAAATTTTATGTCACATGTTTCTTACCACAATAAACAATGTGCATATAAAACTCTAGTTCTGCAAAGCCTGAAATCCCATGTTGTTTAAAAATAACTCAGATTTGGTAGAATTCTTTTTCTAAGTGTGTTCCTTGACATTAGTACTTTCTGGAATTTTGCATTGGTTCTGTACAGTTACAGTTACTCCTATCTCCAACTTGATTTCCTCGATTACAGTGTCACTCCAGTTCTTTTTTCCAACTGTCTCAAGAATGTTTCAAGCTAAAATGTCTTCTATGATTCTAACTTCCGGCTTAGTCTTTGATCTTGAATTGTATTGACCACTTTGAACCTATCCATTGGTGCATCAGCTGTGTCATCACTAAGTCTGCAGATTTGAAGTTCTTTCCTGGATGATAAAGAGTTCCTATGTCTTCCTTTGCTGCATCTGTCTACCTGAGGAACAGCTAGTTTTCCATCTTATAAATGCCACATGTTCTTGGTTTACAGCTACTTCACTTCCATACTTGAAAGTGTACAAAATCTTTGTTGCTTGGACTCACCACACAAAATTTGAAACACTTACCATTTCAGTCACCTAACATTTCCTTCATATTACTGGAAAGAAATGAAGATAGTTTTATATCTCTTCAAGATGATGTTACTTCAGTAATTAATATTCATTAGATGAGTTATTTAACTAGTGATGAGTCTACCTATCACCATTATTATCCAGTTCATGCATTCCATCTTGTATAAAAGAATAACAAAGATACTTTGTTAATCCAGATAGGTTATTTCTACATCAGTACTCTGGAACACCAACCTAGTCATTATGTCAAAAATAGGGAATAGGGAGACAGTCTACCATATCTTACTCTTGGTGAACACCTGCTGACTGCTGCTAATCATGATCTTTCTCAGTACTCAAAAAAACATTCATCCATTTAGTATTCCCTTCAAATATTTTGCTGAGCATAAATGTCAAGATCCCTGGTCTATAGTTTTAAGACACTGCATAACCTTTTCAGAAACTTGGGACATTTGCTTTCCTTTATTCTCATGGCAGTTCCTCTATTACTAATAACTCTTCAAAGATTACTGGCATTGGTCTTATCTTCAAAATTACTCAGTGCCCTAAATTAGATACTTTCTGAGACAGAAAAGTGAAGTCTTTGGAGATTTGTTATACTTTTTCTTTTCCTATCTCTTCAATATGTTGAATTGTATTTCTCCTCACCATTTCAGTTTCACTCTTCAAACCTGAAAATTATTCTCCTTGACAGACAAAATGGAAACAAAATTGAAGTTAAGAAGGTAATCTTTCCTTCTTTTGCTGTTTATTATTGTAGTATTTGGCTCAGGGAGAAGAATTTTCTCAATTTTGCTCACTATGTAACTAAAAAGCTTTGTTTTCTTTAAGGGTTTGAAAATTATAGTACACTTTGAGAATCAGTCTTCTGATTTCTATTCTGAAGTACACCTACTAATGTTTTCTCATATTCTCTAATTTTTCTTCTGTGCATTTTTGGTATATTTTTAATCTGTGCTTATTGAAGGACCCCATAGAGAACACTTTGGTCTTTGTGGGCAATTCCCCATGGTCTTTTTTCACTAACATCATAAATGATTGTATGGTTAAAGCACCATTTTGAGTCTTTTGTGGAATAGTTTTGCCAAATTCATTTATTCACTTATAACAGGTGTTTAAAAAACCACTTGGAACAGCACATATAACCACATACGATGTGATAAGTTTATCTTAGTCACATCATTGTCATTTCATAAAACAGATTCTCTATATTTATTCATTTCTATCTATATTAGCAAGTCTTATTATTTTTTTCCCTTTATCTTCTGAGATAGGAAGTTGTTAGCAAGGGAAAAAAAATCAATATTTTCTTTTAGTACCTTACAAATATTTGAAGGTTCCCATGGTATCATTGGCTCTTTACTGCTCAGTTTTGTGACCTATATCTGGCAAGTGTTTATAGTAAAGCTTCCCATATGTCTATCTGCAGACAGTTTTTAAATTATCTAAAAACTGAAGCTGGTTAAATCTATTAATTTTAGAACCTAATCCCAACCATTTAAATCCAGAAGGTTAAGGCCAGGGGATGAATGTCATTTTAAATATCTTCCCATATGAGTGTGAAGATAAGCTATGTTTGGAAAACATTCATTTTGCTTATTATTCTATAAAGAGCTAATTTTTATCCTGTCTAGACTCTTTGCACCCATATATTATTTTTCATGATCAAATTTGGGAATTTCCACCTGATCTTATATTACTACCCTTCTCCTGTCAGTTATATGTCTTTTCATAATGTTTACCAATCAATGTTTTCTTCTATTTGTGGATCTAATTTTATCAATTCCATCAACACCCATAAAGCCAAAAGTTTCTTGTTTAGGAAATATCTGTTCATTTTGTCCATTATCTATATTCTGATCATTTTTGTTTGGAAAGCTTTTCTAAGAAATTACCTGTCGCTTTCTTCACTCAACACTCCAGAAAATCTAGTATGCAATTTCATTATATTTCTCTTGATCTCCTACTGTTTTTACTGTTTTTATTTTAAAAACCTTACATTTAGATTAACAAGTCTCCTGAGAATTACATTATTCATGTCTATGTTGCTGTTGTTGTTGTTTTTGATGGGCAGTTGGGAGAGGATAAGCAAAATCTATTAATTTGGAAAATGCAAGGGACCAGAAGAAGGGTGACATATTCAAACCATTACAATTTCTAAGTATTCTGTCTGAGAAGAATGGCATCTTTTTTTGTAAATGTGAATAGGCAAAATCTGAAAAAAATTTAAAAATTACTTATTAGTGTAGCTCTCTTTTCCTTCTTTTTTATGTCTCCCTGTGTGGCCATTGATATATACATAAACTGTGGATCCTCCTGAGGTAAAAATTAATTTGTATGTTAAGTCATCCAGATATAACAAATCCCATTTACTAGTAAATATTCCCATCTCATATTCACTGTTCTTTTCCAAAGTTTTGATTCTTGTCCCCAAATTTAGTTTCCTGCTCAAACCACTTATTTTTTGACATGTTTTCTTAGGTTCTTCCAGCTTTATTATTTGTACCTTTATTTTAAAAAGTACAATTTTGGAATATTTGGCAAATTTGAGGTTGGGCAAGGGGACTATCTATCCCTGCATATATATCAGAAAAACAATGCATTTCAGCTCTACATATGAGTGTGTTTACACTCTACTCAAAATTCATTCAAAAAGTTTTATTCAGAATTATCTATGGGTAAGGGATGGGGAATATCACAATGCAGAGAAGAGCAAAAACTCCTGTCTACACAGATCACACAGTCTAGTTTGGAATTCCAACAAAGGAACAGGAATGACCACACAGTACAATAAATTCTAGGGTAAGAAAAGGCAAGATGCCTAAGTACCATAGAAGGGATATCTAAACTGTATTTGGAAATCAAACAATCAGTAAGCATCATCCTGAGGTCAAGCACAAATTTCCCAAGATTCCCTTTATTTAAAAAAGAGCAAATGCTCTCTTTTCTCTTAAAGCTAAGATTCATTGTTTATGAAATAAAATCTCATGTATGTTTCTGCCTTTTCCTCTACTTTCTTCTAAGAAATCTTTCCCATGCATACAGTTCATAACCCTGTCCTTAATTCCCTACACATCCTTTGTACTGTTAAATTTATTTTTTGACAATACTATAATCGAAGGCCTGAATTCAATACTGAGTTCAGCAGCTCACAATAATGAAAATATTTAACTTTATTTAGATCTCAAATAATCTTCATAATCATCTTACAAGATTTTTATTCCTATTGTACAGATGGGAAAATTGAGGCAGAGAGAAGTTAAGTAGCTTGTCCAAGTTTACCCAGCCAATAGGTCATAGAAGCAGAATAGCTTGAGTATCTATGCTTTTACCTACTATACCAGGCTTTATCTCATATCTCACATTGAGAATATAAAAACAGAAAAGTTACTGCAATGGTGAAGTGACTTGAAATGAGACTACCAATAAAAATGAAAGAATCTGGTTATGTTCAACAGAGAGAAGAGAAGATTGAGTAGGAAAATAGTAAAAAATAGCATGTGGAAGAGAAACAGTGTTGCTCCAAATGGAATTCTGGTTGATATTTTAGGTCAAAGATGGCAGAGAATTTTAAATGTTACATATATTTGAAATAACATTTAATTTGTCTTGAGAGGAGCAAATAGAAAATCTGTAGAATCTTCAAGTATCTATTTATGTGAATTAATGTGAATATGGATATATAAGAGCATGTTAAAATGGATGTCTTAGTTGGGATAATGAGAAACAACATTGCTAATTTTAAAAATCCCCATAAGTATATGCTGTTCCACAGTGCATGATGTCATATCATAATATCATAATCATCCCAGAATTGTAAAAAAGCAGGACATTACAGATGATAATGACTCACACTTATTGAGTGCCTTCTGGGTACCAAGCCTTTTTTCATTTAATGCTTCCAGCAGCTCTGTGCATAAAAGTAGGTAGTACTAATCCCATTTTTATCGAATGGTAAACTGACTCAGGAGAAGTTAAGTAACTTGCCCATGGTCACATAATCATTAAGTACATAATGGAGGCAAGGTTTTAAATTCATATCATATCATACATTAGTCAAGTAAGAACTCTCCTGATTTCCCACTTTTTCCTATCAGAATTCATCCTCAAAGCTATAGAAGTCATGGTTAACAATATATGAAAGAAAGAGCATTCCCTGTATGTTTTTTTTTTTTTTATGATACAGGACAATTATTTTATTCGTTTTAAGGCATATTCTGAAAGAATGTAGATTTGCTGGCTTTGAAGTTCCAAATGTACAACAAAATCATAGTATCACTCCAATGGTCCTGTAAGCAGTGATAACTCTTAAGATGATCACTGTTAAAAAAATTAAAGTCAATACTATATATAAATTCTAACAAATTAAATATTTTAGTTACTTTTGGTCATGATATATAGTATATATATATATATATATATATATATATATATATATATATATATACATACTTTCATACAAATATGCCAGATAGCTATCTTTATACGTAGCTGTGTTAGAGGGAACGAAGTACAAGTATTTGTGTAAATGTACACAGATGCACAATTATATATTTTGACCTGTGTATGTTGGAGAATGAAAGTATATGCATAATACACTTGGAAATAATAAAATATTCATTTTAAATGCTGCTAAAATAAAATCTTAAATCTATAGGCCTTAAACCAAAAATTATTTTTCTTCCTTGACAGAGGTAATACACAAATCTGGCATGCTTAAGTAAATTTGATGCCAGTGCAGCAATAAAATTCATACATAATTTTGTATTTTAAGAGGTTGTATTCTGAAAGCAGAAAAAAAGTCTTCTCTGAATTTATCACAATAGGTAATACAAACTGTTTATATTATCCAGGCCTAAACCAAGCATATTACATGCTTTATTTATTCCTTATGATAACTCTACTGGATAGGTATTATAATCTATCTCCATTTCATAGATGAAGAATTTTTGCTTTAAAAAATATTTCCTACTACACAATTAATATAGGAGGAATCTAGATTCAACTTAAGCCTATCTGAATTCAAAACATTTACCCTTGTATTATATGATGTAGTCCACATAGAAAGTCTGTCTATATGCACATGTGCACACATGACTTGGTTAACAATTCAGGAATTAAACATTTGCTATAAATTTAAATATGTTTATTCTAACAAAGCTTGAGATTTTTAGTACCACCTTTTAATTTTAACTTTTATTGTAAAATATATATTTTTTTCTTTTTTTGTTTTTTTTAATATCTTTATTGGAGTATAATTGTTTTACAATGGTGTGTTAGTTTCTGCTTTATAACAAAGTGAATCATTCATACATACACATGTATACCCATATCTCTTCCCTCTTGCATCTTCCCCCCTCCCACCCTCCCTATCCTACCCCTCTAGGTGGTCACAAAGCACTGAGCTGATCTCTCTGTGCTATGCGGCTGTTTCCCACTAACTATCTATTTTATATTTGGTAGTGTATATATGTCCATGCCACTCTCTCGCTTTGTCCCAGCTTACACTTCCCCCTCCCCATATCCTCAAGTCCATTCTCTAGTAGGTCTGTGTCTTTATTCCCATCTTGTCCTAGGTTATTCATGACTTTTTTTTTTTAGATTCCATATATATGTGTTAGCACATGGTATTTGTTTTTCTCTTTCTGACTTACTTCACTCTGTATGACAGGCTCTAGGCCCATCCACCTCACTACAAATAACTCAATTTCGTTTCTTTTTATGGTTGAGTGATATTCCATTGTATATATGTACCACATCTTCTTTATCCATTCATCTGTTGATGGACACTTAGGTTGCTTTCATGTCCTGGTAATTGTAAATAGAGCTGCAATGAACATTGTGGTACATGACTCTTTTTCAATTATGGTTTTCTCAGGGTATATGCCCACTGGTGGGATTGCTGGGTCATATGGTAGTCCTATTTTTAGTTTTTTAACAAACCTCCATACTGTTCTCCATAGTGGCTGTATCAATTTATATTCCCACCAACAGTGCAAGAGGGTTCCCTTTTCTCCACACCCTGTCCAGGGTTTATTATTTGTAGACTTTTTGATCATGGCCATTCTGACCAGTGTGAGATGATATCTCATTGTAGTTTTGATTTGCATTTCTCTAATGATTAATGATATTGAGCATTCTTTCATGTGTTTGTTAGCAATCTGTATATCTTCTTTGGAGAAATGTCTATTTAGGTCTTCTGTCCATTTTTGGATTGGGTTGTTTGTTTTTTCCTTATATTGAGCTGCATGAGCTGCTTGTAAATTTTGGAGATTAATCCTTTGTCAGTTGCTTCATTTGCAAGTATTTTCTCCCATTCTGAGGGCTGTCTTTTAATATTGTTTATGGTTTCCTTTGCATGCAAAAACTTTTAAGTTTCAATAGGTCCCATTTGTTTATTTTTGTTCTTATTTCCATTTCTCTAGGAGTGGGTCAAAAAGGATCTTGCTGTGATTTATGTCATGGAGTGTTCTGCCTATGTTTTCCTCTAAGAGTTTAATAGTGTCTGGTCCTACATTTCAGTCTGTAATCCATTTTAAGTTTAATTTTGTGTATGGTGTTAGGGATTGTTCTAATTTCATTCTTTTAAATGTAGCTGTCCAGTTTTCCCAGCACCACTTATTGAAGAGGTTGTCTTTTCTCCACTGTATATTCTTGCCTCCTTTATCAAAGATAAGGTGACCATATGTGCATGGGTTTATCTCTGGGATTTCTATCCTGTTCCATTGGTCTATATTTCTGTTTTTGTGCCAGTACCATACTGTCTTGATTACTGTAGCTTTGTAGTATAGTCTGATGTCCAGGAGCCTGATTCCTCCAGCTCATTTTTCTTTCTCAAGATTGCTTTGACTATTTGGGGTCTTTTGTGTTTCCATACAAATTGTGAAATTTTTTGTTACTGTAAAATATATAATTTTTAAAGATAAAAATTGAGAAAAGTTTGGTGGTAATTAGTTGCACATATAGTAATACTTATTAACTGAAAATCAAAATATTACATTTCAAAATATGACATTCAAATGATAATACACATATTTCTATCAAAAGTGATACCTACCTTGATGCATGTGCCCCCTCATTTTTAAAAGAATACTCACTTAAGACTCTCTGATTATTAGAATTATACTTCTGACATGTCTCATAGACTTAATAAACATATTTATTAATGTAGTCATGTCATACTAAGATAATAGTGCTAGAAGATCTGAATAAAAATTACACAAAAAGGTATTAACTCTTTCTTTAAAACATTTTTACTTCTATAAAAAGTAAGTTTTTTCAGTTGATAGACTACCCAGTATGTGAATCCCAATATTCAATATTTATATAAATATAAATATTCATATAAAAGTTAAAATATTTTCCAACTTAAAAGCACAATTCTAAGATTCATACTAAAACTTAAATGTCTTTTTATTTCTTTGAGCTTATCAGAAATTCTTGTTGATATTAATTTTGAGACATCTGTACCTTCTTATTCTGACCTAATAATATATTGGTTTTCAATAGACATTTTCTACATTTTATAAGTTAATGATAACTAATTAAGATTTAACAGACTCTTTAGAAAGATCCATGAAACTTCAACAATTAATATTCAAAACATGAATCTGGGCTTGCATTCTAATTTGCTTCTGATGTAATATTAAAGCAAAATATTTATAAAATATTAGTGCTATGTTAGTTCTGAATTTATTTTTTTATTTTAGAATAAAGCCTTCCTACCTAGATCACTTCATTTTGAAGGACATTTTTAAAGGGCAGTCATACTTCTGATAACTTAAATAATAATTTAGTAGTAATTAAATAATATTTTAATGTATGTATATTGGGAAAATATTATCTTATGTGTAGTAAATTTTTTGTATTAAGATAAGCATTATAATATGTATTGAATAAATTATATATTATTTTCACTTTTGTAGAACTATTTCAAATAAAATTGAAACATTAGTTTTTCATCCAAAATTACAAATATTTCACCTTTGGACGAGATCAGGCATGTTCAGGGTGGTATGGTCGTAGAAATATTTCATCTTTAAATTTCATGTAACAAATGCTTGTTATATGTAGTTTATCCTGTGCTATTAAAAACACATGTTAATTTAATAATAATTATATAAGGATAAATTCTTAATTTAATACTGACTACAGTGTGTAATGGATTCAGTTTTTAATTTAGGTGTAAGATTTTCCAATATCATTCTAATAGCAAAAGGCAATCCTATGAGACTTTATTGAAACACAACTATTACAATAATTATATGATTGTGTTCTTAAGTTTTCTATTCTCATCGTTCATGCCCATATTTGTGAAAAACAAATTTTAAATTAGACCCTGTGACAGAAAATGGTATTTGTTATCAAATTGTTTCCGTTTTTCTCCTGGGCACAGGTCGAAACCACATTTCTTAGTATTTGCGTAGCTAGGTGTGGCCAAGGGACTGCGTTCTGTTCACAGTAATATGAGTAGGTGTGATATACATCACCATGTATAATATAGGCCTGGTCCATACAACCCTTCCATACGTGCCTTTTCATTCCCTTCATCTATTTGCCAGCTGAATGGTGAAAATACTGGGGACTTCAGAGAATGGTATAATCATAAAATGAAAGAACTCTAAATATCTGAATCACTGGTTAGAGTAGAGCCTCCACTGACCTGCATTGGATTGTTCCATGAGGGAGAAATAACATTTGTTTTGCAAAGTCACTGACATTACTTTTTTTGTTTGGTCTCATTGCAACAGTGAGCTTACCTGATCTATCACAGATACTAAGCTCATGCCACATGCAAAAAGCTGGTCATAGCAAATTAGAGATTTAAATGTTTATAAAAAATGGAACATTTGGAAGAAAATATAGGAATATATCTCTAAGACCTAAAGTATTAGTGTTTCTTAAAGTAGATGCTGATTGGATAGAAAATTCTCAGCCTACATCTGATTTGATGTCTAAGAAACACTGACCACTCACTCTTCCTTGACACTTTTTCACTTGGCTTCCAGGATACCACACTTTTTTCTGGGCATTCATTATCTGATGGACTTCTAAATATTGGTATGTCCTGTATCTTGATTCTCAAAACTCATTACTATCCTTCACTTTCATGGTTTCACATGCACTGGTGACTTCAGTTCATATGTCTGCCCTGATCTAGACATGCATATACAAATGCTTGTGGAACATTTCCATTTCTTTGTTGAAGAGACAACACAAATTAAAGTAGTGCAAAACTAAGCACCTGATCCTTCCCCCATTCCAAACAACCTCCTCTTTCCTAGTCTTATCTCAGTAAATAGCAACTTCCTTCTAGTTCCTCAGGCCAAAATCTTGATTCTCTTTTTTTTTATAACCAATATCTGGTCTGCCAGCAAATCCTATCAGTTGGCCTTAAAACATATTCAGAATCTGAACACTATGAGTCCACAGCTACCATCCTTGTCTAAACCATCATCTTTCTCCCCTGGATCTGTATAAAAAGTTTCTAACTAGTCTCCTGATTCCATCCTTGCCTCTCTTTAACTATGTTTAACACAGAAGCCAAGAGGATGACACTAAAGCATTCATCTGATCTTGTCTCTCTTCTGCTCAAAACTGTTCAATAATTTGCTAACTCGGAATAAAAGACAAAGGCCTTAAAATGGTCTTCGAAGTCCTACAAAATCTGACAACCTCTGACTACCACTTAATCTTTCTTTCCCACTACTCTTACTCCATCTTTTGAATGAGACACTTTTCCATCAGGTATCTACGTGGCTTAATCTTTCAGCTTTCCTGGTACTTATTCAAATATCACTTTCTCAGGATAACCTTCCCTAATAATTCTGTCTAAAATTTCATGCCCTTATCTCCACAGCCATAACTTTCCTTTATTAATTTATTTTTCATCTATCAGATACCTCTGTCTAAAACTCTGTTTACTTTATTCATTGTCACCACCCCCAATACACACATTCATACTATATACCATGTCCTATAGCAGCAGAGACTTTTAATCTGCTTTGTTGAAAGCTGTATCCCCAGCACCTACAATATTTAGTAATACATACATTACTTAATATATAATGAATGAAAACATGAAAATGATCCATTTTATTTCAATAACCGTCAAAGCTTACACATATTTATGGGTACCATTAAAAAGTTAAGGCAAGCTATAAACTGGAAAAAATATGTGCTAAAAAGATAGAAACCAAAGGGTTAGAAAAAGTAAACTCTTATAATCAGTAAGAGGTATCTATAAAAATCAATACAAAATCCAATCAAAATAAAGGCAAAAATTCTGAGCAGATATTCTACAGAAGATAAAATAAGGACAAGCCATAAATATATGAAAAGATGCATCAGCTCAATGATAATTAGGTAAAGTCAAATTAAAATCACAGTAACATACTATTTCACAGTCACCAGATTGGCAAAAATTTAAAAGTCTGAGAGTACCAGGTGTTAACAAGGATGTGGCACAGCAAGGTTTCTTATAATGTGTGTTTGTAAAACTTGGAACAACCCTTTGGAAAACAGTTTGGCATTCCTCTAGTAAAACTGAAGATGAGTTCATCTATGACTCAGAAATTCTTATCCTGAAGAGATATCCTAGAGAATTTTTGTAGGTGTTCAAGATGTGTTACCTACAGATTGTTCATAGCAGCATTATAGGTAATAGCAAATCTGGAAAGTATCAAAGTCTTCTTCAATGAGAAATGTATAGATATATTGTGTGGTACACACACAGGTATACTGAGCAGCAGTGAAAATAATTGAATTACAGCTAGATGCATCAATATGAATGAATATCACAAAAAATGGTATTCTCTGGAAAAGCAAGTTATTAAAGAAGATATACAGTATAACATTTATATAGACTTCAAACATTTATAAAATAGTACACAAAAACATGCACATATGTGCAAAACAATTATAAGCAAAAGAGTTATAAGCATAAACTTCATAATAATGTTACTTTTGCAACTGAGGAAGGATTGTTAGGGAACTCACGACTAGGTTCAAAGTCATTTCTTTTTTATTTTTTAATATAAATTTATTTATTTATTTAGCTGTGTTGGGTCTTCGTTTCTGTGTGAGGGCTTTCTCCAGTTGCGGCGAGTGGGGGTCACCCTTCATCGCGGTGCGCAGGCCTCTCATTCTCGCGGTCTCTCCCGTTGAGGAGCACAGGCTCCAGACGCGCAGGCTCAGTAGTTGGGGCTCACGGGCCTAGTTGCTCCGTGGCATATGGGATCTTCCCAGACCAGGGCTCGAACCCATGTCCCCTGCATCGGCAGGCAGATTCTTAACCACTGCGCCACCAGGGAAGCCCCCCAAGTCATTTCTTAATCATGTATATTGACACATTTTTCTCTATCTCAGAACGAACTTTTTAAATATTTGTAACTGTTTAAATTTGTATTTATTTTTAAAAGAGTGAGCAATTTTTACTTTTACTTACTTTTATGCAGTTATTCAATGTAAGAGCACACTATGTACAAACCCCATGCTAAATACTTTGGAAACAGAGATGAATAAGATATACCCCTTCTTTAATGGAAGGTACTATTCAGAAGTTTTTTTAAAAAGTCAGAATTTTGTTCTTCCATGTTCACACATGGTGAATGTGTGTCATACTACCACTCTCCCTCTAATGCCTGTGGCAGACGACACTGAACAATCAGGGTGATCTTCACTCTGATCCTGAATACAGGCAAAAATTATCAACACGTTGCTTTAGGTACCCAATGTTAATTGCTTAGAGTTGACACACTCAATTTTAAATATGTGCTCTTCTAACTCTTTCACATTTATAGACTCTCAAGATATATAATTTCCACATTTTAAAGTAAAAGCATTGATACTCCGGTTGTGCAAAGTGGAAAATAGTTTACAATAATCATTTAATTATTTTCCTATAACAACACTATTTTCCTACAACATTTGAGATTTGGTAGAACGCTTTGTAAAATACATTACAATATTTGTGGCACAAACAACCCATTTGTGAAAGATCATTGTTAAAATATACAGAAGCACAGTGTAAAAAATCTAGAGGCAAGGTTTTATTTATAGCTGAGGAGTCTCATTTCTATGCATGTTTAATATATCATTTTTTGCAAATGAAACCTTGATAAGGGAAGGTTCCCTGATTCTAATCAAATCACAAAATATCATATCAAAGCCTAAATGCAAAGTAAAAACAATAATGAAAAGTACTTAATATATTTTTCATACAACAGAAGACATTATCCTGTTATTTTAAAGGTGCACTGACAGAATTTACTAAGGAATTGGATGTAGGATGTTAGAGAAGCAGAATAAAGCCTGGCACCATGGGTTGGGTTAGGGCTGAAAAATACTGACTGAGTAGAATTAACTAAGCTGGGTAAATCTAAGGGAGGACACAGATGTGAAGAAGTCAAACATGAATCTAGCATCACTATTAAAATAGTGCATTTGTTGGGTATAGTACAAGAATGTGTGTTCTAGTTAATATCATTGACTAGTCCAAATACCAATTATTCAAAAACATACGCCTTGGAAGCACACAAACTTAAAAGATTTGCAATCAGGCAGTCTTGCAACTCTATCACCTTGTCCAATTAGTCTCGCAACCAAGTGTTAATTTCCTTATTTGGAAAAAAAAAAAAAAGGATATTATCTCTGTTTCAAAGTTATTTTTGAGAATTAATGAAATAACACATGTCGACAATATATCACAACGCTCACTAAAAAATATAAAATGTAGCTATTGTTTAATTTTCTCTGAGCACATGGTTGGCATTATTAATTTGATCATCAGGAAGTATGTGCAGATTGTTGAAATAACATTCACAATAATATCTAAAGGTGTATGTCAGCCACAATGGGACTTACTTGATATTGAAGTCTTACTCCATATTCTGTTCTGTTATTAATCCAAACCATTCTATTATACTTACATATGGGTTAATAAACACCATTGATTGAATCTCAATGCACATCTATCATGCATTCATGTTTAAAATCCAGAACCACAGAGTACTCCTTTTATTCATTCCTTTTCCAGCTAAAGTCAATGAGAACTAAAGTAAGAATAATCTTACCCAAAATCAAAATTAGCTATAGTACTAGTAAGAATTATTGACATAAATAAAGAGAAGTATAACTTTATTATCAGTCACAAAATAAATGACTTAACAATTTCCTCAATATTAATGTCCTTCAGAAATATACATTCATCATATTCATGTTTAAAGAAAATGTACATAATCATAAACTATTTGAGTTTTTGATTTTAGATTTATGCATCATCAATTTTCATTAATTTTTATTTAAGAACAATTTATACAATGAATTTTATATTCCATCCTGGTTCATCAGGCTAAGAAAACAGATTAAAATATCACCAGCTACTAAATGATCAAGGACGGTTTTGTGTTTTAATTAATTAGGACTTGTTAACGATTATTGTCAAGTCTATATTTTTATACTCTGTGTGAGAAGAGAACATAAGATGACTATTGAGAGAATTCAAGGAAAGAAAGAACTGATTTTCAAAAAATAAACAGTGTAAATGCATGCACACTCACGTATACATATATGGTCAAAAATATAAGGAACAATAAAACTTGAGGCCTAAAGAATTAGTCAATTAAAAGATATGTCTATTAAATAGACATTTTTCCTTATTTTTCCTATAATATACTTGGGTCTGCATAATCATAATGAATAAGAATATACACCATTCATAAACACTGATTGCCTCACATTCCACTTTACAGTTGTTTTTTTTTTTTTCCTGTAGAAGTCTGTGGCAAATTAGGAAGGTATCAATTTTCATCCGGAAACAGGGAAAACTCAAGTTTCTGAATTAAGCACCCTATCCTAGCCCTTGATATTTGTTATTTTTGACAGGCTTTGATTCAGAATTAATTAGATCAGAATATATCAAAGTTAATAAATAAATCAACCTAAATGTAAGCTATTCCAAAGTAACATTTGACATCTTTTTTCCCTTTAGAAAGTAATGGTGGAAACCAAAATAAAGTATATTTTTTCTTAGGAGAGCAAATTTACCTTTGAAGGAGCAACCTTCTTCTTACCTGATCCTTAGTCACAGAATTTAAAATGTCCTTAAATACTTGTGTGTTTTTCTGTCAATATTTCATCACAAAATGCTACAAAAAAGAGTGGAAATTTAAATTATAGGCATAAAATTAAAAGTAAAAGGGAGCTATAGTTTACTACAAAGCCCAGATCAAACTGCATCTGAGTAAGGTCCAGAGGGAAAGACTCCGATTTGCCCAGATAACATGGCCTGTCAGACTCTTAGGTAATTTGAACTGAGTAACATACTGCTTTAATTTGGGAGTGTACCAAAAATTACAATAGTTCATTTTTTTACCAGTTACCCAGTAAATCTAAGATACATCAGTCACTCTTTGTTATACATAAGTGATATTTTTCTGGAGGAGAATGATGAGTAGATGGTAAATACATTGCCCTTTTGAGTTTGAGACAGTGGTTAATAATGATCTAGAGATGAAGCTCTTTAGAATCCAATTATCGTTTCTTTTCCTATTCAAATCTTTTATACATAACTTTTAAAATAATAAACCATATTTTCATGTATATTATAGAATCATGAAGGGAATATAAAATGAACAAGATACCTTTCCCAAACTGCATGTATATTTTATGAGATTATTCATTGGTTTTGAGTGGATTTGTTATACAGTCTTTGGACATTCTTAAACTCACAGCTTAAAAGAGGAAATGACCTAAACATTAAAAATGAAATACAAAAATAGTGCAGTTTTAAAAGACCTGAGATTTGAGACCAAGATTTTACGTCTTCCTCTCTTGGCTCAATGAGACCAGAATCGCCAGTATTCTAAACAAGTGCTATTATGTGACGAGAGTAACTGCAGGAATACCATATGAAACATCTTAGAGGAAGTCTGGTTGAAGGAAGTGTTTTAATGCTATTCACGGTCTCCCCACTCTTTAAAACTTGATCTCTGTTGCTAATATAGTTTTTAAAGCACATGAAGAATTTATAGTCCCAACATTTTCAAAACAAAAACATGCTCAGTATTACTGTTAATGGTTTCTCCCTTCCTTTAGTTTATAGAATATTATTTTATTGGTTAAAATAGAGCATTGATTCCATGTGTTAAGCTCTCAGATTTTTCTCTTTTGATAAAGGTTTCTTTAAATATGGCCCACTATTTCTGGATCCTCATACTATAAAAAAGTGAATAATATTACCTGCACAATACATTAAATAAAGAGATATTTCAAATGGTTATATATATATATATATATATATATATATATATATATATATATTATGTTCCTATAAGATGCATGCTCTGATAAAAAAAGATTCTTTGAACAGGGTGGTTATTAGACTTGATACAGAGTATTTTAATATTTTAGCAGAAATCATGAGAGTATCAGCATGTTCCTCATGCTATAAGAAGCAATAAATTTAATGGCTCTTTCAGTCTTACATGTATTTTTATTATTATTTTGTAGTCTTGAGTTTAGCTGAAAAGAATTTGTGTTCAGATATAATTGTTTACTTTTGTGTTCCAAAAATAGACCTTACATGGGTACATTTAACCAGTTACTGAATTTTTTAATGATTTTTCATTTAGGGGCAAAATAGTATTACCATTTAATACCAGATTACAAAGAAAAGCCTATTTCTGAAGGAATTTTGACTTTATGAGAGTAGCAGTGTCTGGGAATTACATGAATGGGGTTCATTTTCCCTTTCAGGTCTGAGTGGATGAGAATAAGATATTTCATGTATGAAAGAAATGTCACTCTCTGCTCATCTCCAACTCAAAATGTTCTTGAATAGAGAGAAGCATGACTTGTCTCAAAGAAGATATGCAGCTATTAAATATATTTCTGTTATACTTCTTGGATAGACATGTATGTTTTTGCATTTTTGGATAAACATTTTATTATGGAAAGTTTCAAGCATATAAAAGTAGAGAGAATAACATAATAACCCCCACTCATGTACCTATCACTCACCTACCACTCAGCTTCAATAATTATGAACATACTTCCCCAAAGATTTTATCTATAATCCTCACACCCCCTCCTTCCAATTATTTCGAATAAAACTCCAGACCACATTATCTTTGATCCATAAATACACCAGTGTGTATTTTTTAAATAGAAGGGCTTTTCGAAATGTATTTTAATACATTATACACCTAAAATCTTTTAATTTCCTGATGTCATTAAATATCCAATCAGTTTACATGATTGTCCTATAATTTTTTTTTTTTTTTTTCCGGTACGCGGGCCTTTCACTGCTGTGGCCTCTCCTGCTGTGGAGCACAGGCTCCGGACGCCCAGGCCCAGCGGCCATGGCTCAAGGACCCAGCCACTCTGCGGCACGCGGGATCCTCCCGGACCGGGGCACGAACCCGTATCCCTTGCATCGGCAGGCGGACTCTCAACCACTGCACCACCAGGGAAGACCCTGTCCTATAATATTTTAAAGAGTTAGTGTGAAACCATATCCAAATTGACTTTATATGTTGCAATGAGACAATATGTTTCTTAAGTCTCACTTAATTTATAGGATCCCTTGCCTATGTCTCTTTTTTTTTCCAACCCCCTTATAGTTTATATGTTTAAGAAACTGGGATTTTGGTCTATAGTCTCCCATGCTCTGGACTTTGCTAATCTCCTCCTTGAGGTGTTATTCAACATCTTTCTTCCTCCCTTGTATATCCTGTAAACTGGTGATTAGAAAAGATGAAAAAAAATAATAACAAACTTATAAGGTTTAAGTTTTTGGCAAAAATATTTCATAAGTGACATGGTATAATTCCAATAAAAACAATATAATATCTGGCCATCTCCCTTACTGATGATCATTGCCTAGATTCGTTTATCACATAGAGGTTGAAAAACTGTTGATTTTAAAGTTCTATCAATATTTATTCATTAGTTAGCTGCAATACTTTATCAAGAAAACCCCTGTCTCAACTACTAGTTATCCTAAAGTACAGTGTTATTAACAAAAAGTCAGAATAAAACACTTTTTTCCCTTCTTTAAAAAAAAAAACACATTTTTCCCTTTCTTTCCCTTTTATTCCCATTTTTTAAAAAATAGCAAATTTAAAATTTTTCTCATTTTAAATTTAATGTGTTGGCCTTCTGGCATCCTACAAAGGTAAATTGAATGTACAATTTATTGTCCAAGCCAGTACATTTTTTAAATGAAAGGAGACACTATTAATAATTATACTGGAACAACAGAATAATTGGAACAACAGAATAAGCCAAACTGCTTGCCTTTGGTAAACCAGGATGGATAGTCTCATTGTTTAAAGGTAACCAATGAGTTTTTATGGTTTGATTTTTTTGCTTTTTACGTTATCATTATAAACACATGTATTAAAAAAAAATTGACATACTTATTATATATATTGATGCTCCAATATCGTTTGTGGCAGAGTTCTCTGGCCATGACCCTAGAAGTCCTTATAATCTTATTTTCTTTCTAGTATAACAAAATTTTCCAGGATCATCTTGTATATTTCATGCCCCAAATATTGAAACAGCCATTTTTCCAGGGAGCTCTGGTTCCTTACTGTTGAAAATAGCATTTATGTAACAAAACCTGGGCACTGTGGTGTTTATTATTACTAGTTGAGTTACTGTTTGCAGGCCTTTTTTGTGGACAGAGTTAGAAAATAGTTTTTATAAGATAAACTAGATAAAATCTTACTTCATATTTTATTCAAATTCAAGACTACAGAGATTTTACTTATTTTTATATTGTTTCCCCTGAGTAAAAATCCACTTTTCTCTGACACCAACATAGTTAGTCATTTGTTTTATCCCACAATACACATACAGTATTTTCACAATTGCAATAGTAACACTACCTCCAATGATATGATTACTGAAGAGGTTAAATTTTTGCTTCTGGATTTGGTTTGAAGTTATCTTTTCTTAGAGTATATAAACTAGGAAAATTAACCAAATTAATGGGTTTTTAAACTGTCTTGAAATAGTTTCTCTTTGGTGTTTATTGGTTACATCACCAATTTGACATATTATTAATTTTCATTTTTTGTGGTCTCTTTGTCTGGTTTTGGTATCAGGGTGATGGTGGCCTTGTAGAAAGACTTTGAGAGTATTCCTTCCTCTGCAACTCAGTAATAGTGGGGGACTTTAGCACCTTGCTTTTATCAATGGACAGATCATCCAGACAGAAACTCAACAAGGAAACACAGGCCTTAAATGACACATTAGAGCTTAATTGATTGGACTTAATTGATATTTATAGAGCATTCCACCCAAAAGCAGCAGAATACACATTCTTCTCAAGTGCACATGGAACATTTTCCAGGATTGATCACATGCTAGACCACAAAGTGAGCCTCGGTAAATTTAAGAAAATTAAAATCACGTCAAGCATCTTTTTGACCACAATGCTACAAGATTAGAAATCAACTACAAGAAAAAAAAACCTGTAAAAGACACAAACACATGGAGGCTAAAAATATGCTACTAAACAACCAATGGATCACTGAAGAAATCAAAGAGGAAATTAAAAAATACCTAGAGACAAATGAAAATGAAAGCACAATGATCCAAAACCTATGGAATGCAGAAAAAGCAGTTCTAAGAGGGAAGTTTATAGCAATACAATCTTACCTAAAGAAACAAGAAAACTCTCAAATAAATAACCTAACCTCACACCTAAAGCAACTACAGAAAGAAGAACAAACAAAAACCAAGGTTAGCAGAAGGAAAGAAATTGTAAAGATCAGAGCAGAAATAAATGAAATAGAAATGAAGAAAACAATAGAAAAGATCAATGAAACTAAAAGCTGGTTCTTTGAAAAGGTAAACAAAATTGACAAGCCTTTAGCCAGACTCATCAAGAAAACAGGGAGAGGGCTCAAATCAATAAAATTAGAAGTGACAAAGGAGAAGTTACAATGGACACCACAGAAATACATAGGATCATAGAGACTACTTCAAGCAACTATATTCCAATAAAATGAACAATCTGGAAGAAATGGACAAATTCCTAGAAAGGTAAAATCTCCCAAGACTGAACCAGGAAGAAATAGAAATATGAACTGAGCAATCACAAATACTGAAATAGAAACTGTGATTAAAAAACTCCCAACAAACAAAAGTCTAGGACCTGGTGGCTTCACAGGCAAATTATGAAATATTTCCTCATGCTCACGTGATAGAGAAATGTACTGATGCATTCTCCTAGAACCTTCATGATCTCATATTTTACATAAAATTTTCTGATAAATTTGGTATATTTCTCATTTGTCTTATTACAAATGAATACAAACTTTCCTTTTTTAGTGACTATCCATTTATATTATCTTCACTGATTTCAGAAACCACATTTTAATATACAACTGAGAATATTTCTGAATTTTATATTATCCACCTTGCTTTTTCAGGCTAGTTACATGCTATTATTATACTGTTTACTTATGATGTCATAATAATATTTTATAATATCAAATAGAGCTAGCCATCCTCTATAGCTCCTCCCCAATTCATACTATATCATGATTTTCTTGGTTGTCCTTTTGCTTATTTGCTCTTGCAAATAAACTTGATTTTAAAAACTGTTTCTCTAGCTTTTCAGAAATAAAAAAGCATGATTGTGTGATTGCATATTTATTAGCGTTGTGCAAAATTTATAAAGTTTAAAAAACTGGTAGATGATAGATAGATAGATAGAAAGATAATTTACTATTCAAAACCATGTTAATTCTTTGCACTTATTCAAATATATCTTTGCATGTGTCAGAGTATTTTGAAGTTTTGCTTATATAGGATTTGCGTATTTCTTGTGAAGTTCATTCTTTATGTATTTATCTATTTATATGTCTCTATCTATCAACTATAATATAGAAGAGATCTCTTCCATTATGGATATTACACACTTTTTTAGCAATATACATAAAAACTATTGATTTTGTATATTGACTTTATAAGCTACTACTTTATCAAATTATCTTAGTTGTTGTACTAATTTTTCCCATGGATTCCTCAGTGATTTTCAGATGTATTATACTATTATGTGAAAATAGACATAGTGTTTGCTCTCTTTCTAACTCTTATGCCCCTAATTCCTTTCTATTTTCTAACTGCAATGCTTAATATCTACAGCACATATGCTGGGTGGTTGACATCTTTGTCTTATTCCTCACTTTAGCAGAGAAATCTCCTGTTTCCACATTAAGTAAGATGCTGGCTTTGAGTCTAAGGTATATATTTGATTATGCTGAGGAAGCAGACTGATAACTCTATTGTATTGAGAGTTTTTAAACATAAAATAGTAATAAATTTTGCCCAATATATTTTTTGCATTTATAGAGATGATCATATAATATTGTTTCTTGTTCTGCTAATGTAATGAATAATACAGATGGATTTCTTAGTATTAAACTATGTGTGCATCTCTGAAATAAACATCATTTGGACGTGCTGTATAAACTTTTAAATAGGCTGTGTTTCTGACTGGCTATATTTTATTTGGGATATTTATATTGATAATCATAAGTAGCATTGGTCTGTAGTTTCCTTTTTTGGACATTTGATCTTTGACAGATTTTGGAAATCAGTGATATACAATATAAGTAAAATAAAACTGGAAATTATATTACTTTTATTGTATAAAATAGTTAAAGTACAATTGTGATTACTGACCTTTAAAAGTTTGTTACAATTCACCCATGAATACATATAGGCCTAGTGCTTTTTTTGTCATTGATTTTCTATTTTTCTTCTATGTTGATTTAGACCTTCTGTTTATTTTGAGGTAACTTTTGGTAATTTTCCTCCCTTATTTCATAGTTTGTGAAGTAGTTGTCTTAGTCCTTTCAGGCTGCTATTAAAAATGTACCACAAACTGGATGACTTATAAACAACAGAAATTAATTTCTCACAGTTCTGGAGGCTGAAAATACAAGTTCAGAGTGCCAGCAGAGGTTCTGGTGAAGGCCCTTTACCAGAATTCTTACTGTGTAAAAGTGAGCAAGGGAAGTGATTGTGATAGAAGAGGCAAGGGAGCTCTCTTTGACCTCTTTTATAAGGCATTAACCTTATTCATGTCCTAATCCACTTCCAAAGGCCCCACTTCCTAATACCATTACTTTGGGCATTAGGATTTCAACATATTAATTTTAGGAGGGACACAAATATTCAGACTATCCATGGTTTTATATTTTAACTTTTAATCATCTTTATGAGCTATAATTTGCATAAAATAAAATGCACCTTTCTAAGCACAGTTTGATAAGTTTTGACTAATGCTCTCTCTCCCGCCTTCTCTTTCATTCTTACTCTCTCGCTTTATTTTTCCACTGTTTTTAAAAATTCCCTTGTACTTTTTGAGAACTGCTGAGACTGTGTCCTTTCTTCACTTTTGTCTGACTACTTCTCTTTCTTTTGTCTCTAGTGTGCCTGTCCTCAGTTTGGATTGTATTCTATGCAGGCTGTCCTCATTATAAGCTCTCAATAAAAATAGGATCAAGGTAATGAAACGTATGTGATTATGTTGTATAAGATTGTAGTCCCAACCTTACTGGCATTGTCTCTCCCTTGCTGCCCCATAACCCCATACACCATTTCCTCTATCGTTAATGTTTTATCACCATGGTACAATCTATCACAAGTGATATACCAACATCGGTCCATTGCAATTAACTAAACCCCATACTTTATTCAGGTTTTGTTACTTTTTCCCTTAAGTCCTTTTGCTGATCTAGGATATTACCCAAGATACCACATAATATTTAGTCATCATGTCTCAGTCTCCCCTGGCCTGAGAAAATTTCTCATATTGTTCTTGTTTGATGACCTTAAGAATATTGAAGAATATTTGTAAATTATTTTGTAGAAAGTTCTTCCACTTGGGCTTGTCAATATTCTTCTAGTGATTAGACTGGGGTGATGGGTTTTGAGAGAAAGATTGAAGAAGTGAAGTGACATTCTCATTACATCATATTAAGAATTGTTGCTCTCAATCTAACTTATCACCTATGTAAATTTGCTCCTTTGGCCAAGGTATTTTTTGTCATTGTAAAATGACTGTTTTTCCCCTTTCCATTCTCCCATCTTTGGAAACAAGTCACAAAGCACTAAGTCATTCACACTGAAGGGATAGGAAGTTAAGTTCCACCTCCCTTAAAGAAGTATCTACATAAATTATTTGGAATTCTCTAAGGAAATTTGCCTTCTCTCCTTCATTTAAAAATTTTATTCAATTATTAAATTATTTAAGTATTGACTCAAAGGTATTTATTTTATATTTTGAGTCATAACTCAATACATTATTAATATTTTTGCTTAAAATATTTCAGCTTTAGCCACTGGAAGCTCTTTCAGGTTGTCTTCAGTGTCCCTTTGACATACTCCAACTCTTTTGTGTTTTATTGCTTGATGCCTTATTTTAAGGCACTAAAAGATGCTATTGGTTTATTTGTATATTTCCTGGCCCATCCTAAGACAACCATTTCTCCAAAGACCTCTAGTTCCTTTTATTGGCAAATGGCATTAGAAACTAAGATCTGGACACTGGGTTTGCTCATCACTATTGGAGTGTCCTTGCTTTTATGGCCTTTTCAGTGGTCAGAACTAGGAAATATATGTATGCATACTCACTTGTATATATACATATAACTACATATTTATTGTTATATCTGTATCTATATAGCTGTACTTGCGTTAGTCTAAACTTGAGTTCATACTCACAATTTTGACTCAAACTCAGTACGACATGGTTCATTCCAGTCTTTCCCTCTTGCCTGTCTGAACCTTCTTCTCTAACAGTGAGAAGCCTGCCTTTCATCATCTACCGTCCATTTACTTGTTTGTTCGGTTCTAGTATACATACCCAGCAGTTTCAGAATTGTTAACATATACCCACATGAGAAACAAATTTACCAACTGGAGTACAGATATTAAGTGCAGTTCCTTTTGTTTTTAACCTTACAGTTTCCAGTCAAAGTATAATTTTCCAAAGTTACTCAAGTCAGCATGCTTGTTTCCCCACCCCGCTTCAGGGATGTGTGCTGTGTTATGGTGCTAAGTTTGTGGTAGTTTGTTACACAACAATAAAAAATGAATACATCTTTATCCTGAGAAGTTTTCATTGGCTAATTTTGAGATCTCATGGGGCCCAGACCACTTCATAATTATTCCACCTTATTGCAGTTTCCTTGCCCTCACCACACTCTGAAGCTTGTGAAGCAGCCTTCAGCTGCTGCTCTAACTGGCCCACTGGGCCTCTCAGTGAAATTGTTGGTGAATGTGTGGTTTACCAGTTCTTCATGGTCTATCCCAACCTGGTAGTATTTGGGGTTCAAGAAAAACTTTCCCATCTACATTTGCTGTTAGAGTTTTGTGGGTTTTGATTTTTCTATCTTATTTTTCTGTTTCTATGGCCTCTTGTAGAGGTTCAAAAACTACACTACCTCCTCTGCCATCTTCCCACATTTTTTGTATTTTTTAATAGAAGTGTTTATTTTTGACTGTTGTGCTTGCCAGGGACTTTTGTCATCATCAAAAAGATGACAAGAAATAACTGAGGTCCCAGAAGATTCCAAGGTACATAGTTAATTAAAGAAAAGGGACTCCAGCTTAGTAATCTAACTGCATTCAGCACACTCTGTTGCCTCTCTTATACCATCCTGAAATTTCTTTTTTTTTCTGGTGAAGAGTAGGATTGTTGCCCTCAAGATGTATCCAATTGTTTTAGGAAAATAAGCATTCCAGGAGTAGCATTTCACAAGCAAAGACAGATGAATGTAGCAAATCTTTGCCTTTCATTATTTTGCATATGTGGTATTTTGATCATTGATTACTATGGTGCTTTAACTTAATGCTTAGAATGGTCATTCCCAAACTTTAATGTTTATGGATCATTTGAAATCTTTTTAGCATTCTACAGTAAGCTGGAGGTGGTACCTGAGAATCTGCATTTTACCAAGTCCCAGGTGATACCAACGGACCTCACTTTGAGTAGGAAGGGCTTGGAGGACTGAACAATGAGCTTCTGGTAGCTATGAATTCCCTAATTGTAAAGAACAGTTTGGTATAAATGTATATATGTGTGTGTTTTATATATATATATATATATATATATATATATATATATATATATATATATATATAGAGAGAGAGAGAGAGAGAGAGAGAGAGAGAGAGAGAGAGAGAGAGAGAGAGAAACAGAGACAGAAACAAAGATTTCCGAGTTTCCATAAGATTTGAAAGGATTTATGTACTAAAAATGTTAAGAATTTTTAACCTACAAGATAGAGCTCAAAACTCCTTAGGATAAAATGTAATGTCCTTTGAAATCTTTCTTATTTTATTTTCTGCCACTGTCCTATAAGCATATTGCAGCCTAGCCATGTCAAAATTTATCATAAGGTCTAAAATCATATGTTTCTTAATAGCTACCACTTAAAATAGAATTACAATCTTTTATTATCACAAATCACTTTCCAGATACTTCTCTTTATTCTTCAGCTAACATTTACTAAATACTTTATTTATATATTACGTGTTGTACTAAGACTTAGGGACATAAAAATATGCAATAGTCTTTACTTACGGCATTACTGTAATTATTTGCTGAAAGGTAATTTACTCTAGTAGAGTGTGTTCCCTTGCATGAGCATTTACCAAGTGTTGGCTTGTAAACAAAAAAGAGAGGAAGAGAAGAAGGAAGGAAGGATGGGGGAGGGGAAGAGGGAGGAAAGAAGGATAGAAAGAAGGGAGGAAATAAAGAGAGAAAGGGAGGAAGAAGAGAAAAAGAAAGAAAGCAAAAGAAGAAAGAAAGAAAGAAAGACAAGACAGAAGGGAGGAAGGAAGGTGATGAGGGTGGCAGATATGAAAGGTCTGGATTAGAAAGTCAGAGGAGTAATGTTATTAGTTAAGAATAACACAAGTTGTTGTGAATGCATTTATCATAAGATATGTTATTTTAATATATATATTTTTATTTTATTTTATTTTATTTATTTATTTATTGTTTTTGCGGTATGCGGGCCTCTCACTGTTGTGGCCTCTCCCATTGCGGAGCACAGGCTCAGGACGCGCAGGCTCAGCAGCCATGGCTCACGGGCCCAGCTGCTCCGCAGCATGTGGGATCTTCCCGGACCAGGGCACGAACCCGTGTCCCCTGCATCAGCAGGCGGACTCTCAACCACTGTGCCACCAGGGAAGCCCTTAAAATATTTTTGATATATTGTGTATTACTTAAAAATATTTTTTGAAAGTGATGATCCATAGAATCAGAAATCTGTATAAAAATCTTATTGAGAAGCATCACAACATTGCATTTTTTCCCTGTCATATGCATGAGAACTTTAAAAATAAAAATTAATGTTAATATTTTTCCAAATTTATGATTTGGAAGGACACTCTCCAATAGAATAGACAAGCATTAGGCAAGAAGACACGCGTTCATGATGAAGTGGGGTTGTCAATATTTTACTGATACAAAGTTTCTGATCACTAACAATCAATAATGATCTTGTTGGTTCAAAGATTTGGTTACTAGAGATCAGGTGTCACAAAAGACGTCTGATCACTAGGTTTATAGGAGTGTCAGATAGGGTTTAAAAATATTGCCTTATAACTTGTAACAGGTTATTTCCATGAAGGGGTGGTATTCCAGGGAGTTGCTGCTAGACATATACCTTTATCACTAGCGTCCTTAAGCAGATAAGAGGAATGGAGGCATACTTAAGAAACTGACAGAAGATTTTGCAATTTGATCCACAATATTCCACCAGGGGAAGAGGTCCCTTTGCTTTGGGGACCCCTGTGGTATGTATTCCATGAACACACCTAAAAATCAATTATTGGGACACCATGCTAAAACGTGTGAGGAAGTGTGGTGAAAGGCAGATTAATAAATAAGAGCAAATAACACCTGCAATAATTTACCAAGAGCTGACAAAATAATTCACCAAATACACATATAGAATTTGAAGTTTCATCTAGTGTCCTAGGGTGGAAGCGCTGTGGAGAATATTCCTTGTCTACCTTGGTGTGTTTAATTTCCTTCTGCTCATTGTGCCAAGGCCTGGCCTCATCAGTTGTGTGCTATCCCTGGTGAACTGAAAAGAACTTGCATAGATACCTTGCCATTATTAATCACTGCCTCTATTGTCAAAAGCTATTTGCAGATATTTTATCTCATTCTATCTAAAAATTATTCTGATGTATTTATGGTTTGCTCTTCTTTTGTACTACAATTTGGCATATGAAAATGGTGCTCTACAAATCAGCGAATAGTGAAAGTAATAATTTGTCCACACAAATTAGACTCTGATGTACTGCTATCCTCTAATGTCTCTCCTATTTGCCTTTGTATCTCCAACCTCTGCGGATTATTTTTTTAGACGTGCAAAGAAAATTGCAGCTATTTAAAATAACCTAGAGAGGAAGAATGATAGGCAATATCCTAACTACCTTAGCCCTTTACATTTCAGCAGCCTTGTTGCCAAGGAAACCACTTGGGACTTTAGGGAAATTTGTGGATATTTAAAATGGATTGTGCCTGTACATAGAAAGACATTTGCACAATTCACACTGCAGAATAAAAAGCTTCCAGTCCTGCAATATTAAGCCTGGGATTTCAAGGACTGTAGATGGGAAACAACAAAGTACAAAAGCTTATTCTCTTATATGCCAAAGAATGTGCTATATATACTATTTCAGATTAGTATTAGACTAGGTTGTTTAAAAAAAAATGTACAAACTAACTGGGAAAGTAAAGAGTGTAATATAAACCTTACAAACCTTACATTTTCATTTGTATTTGTGATTTGCAATTTTAACTTTACATCACCATTTTAACAATTAATTTTCGAGATATATTTCAGTTTCTAAAATCTCAAAAGGAAAGCAAATACATTCCTTCCTGGGGCTCTGTTAGAAATTGACTGAATTCTACACAAATGTGTACATGAATCTTTACTCATAGAACTATGAGTAAAGAACAGACATTAGAGGAGAATAGAGATAGGCTGACATATCAAAACTCTTGAGCTAGTTTGTCAATTTCTGTATGTTTGTGTCTGTCCCCTTATTTTTGTTCTTTTACAAATTTCTGCTGAAGGTGTCATATTCTTGGTGAGACTACTGGTTGCAGAGTAGAAAACAGGTAAACAAATTAACTTCCAAATGCTATTTTTGCATTTATTCATGGTTCCTTTTTAACATACGGCTGACTTTTCCATACACCCCTTACGCTCTTATCACACGGGAGATTCAGCTTCACCCTGCGTGTGTAAAGAATATCACAGTACCCACCAGTTCATCCCAATGGAGTCTAGAACATATGTGCAAGAGTTGTGAAAAGCAGCAATCTTGGCCCAGACAATGCATGTGCTTGGTTTCAACAAAGATTGAACTGATGGATGGTGACATGGGAGCTTCTATTTTCCATAGTTTCAGAGTGTTAGTAGCAAACACACATAATGTCAGAAGTAAATAATGAGATAAAACAACTCAAAAATATGCAGTTTCTATACTTCCTAATAATTTAACATTATGGAGGGATTATAATTTTCATCACAATCATTCACAGACGTGTTTTCAATGAAAAATAAACAATTATATAAACATCGCTTTTATATATTAGCTGAAGATTCATAATGAGGCCAGGTGGTTAACTATCTTCTTCCAAATTCCTTCTAAAATCATTAAAATGATACAAAAATTGGAGGCACCATGCATCAGTACCAGAAGTCAATGAAAAGTATTATTTAACTGCAAATACACAGAGGAATTTCAGTTAGATATTTTCTAGATAGCATTCTACTAAAAAAAAAAAAAAGGATTTTAATGAGTAGAGAAGAATGAAAATGCAGAAAGACAAGAGACAAATAGTTGGACCCAGCAGAAACTAATTGATAGGGGCACAGAGCTAGACACAAGGTTAACCCATGGGACATGAAGGGAGCATTTGCCTTAGGATCTTTTTCTCCAGTAAAGACAAAGAGCTTATTCCATGAGGGTGCTTAGGGCACCTCCAAATAAAAAAAAAAAAATTAGTGGGCTTTAGCAGTTGTTTTTCCCCAACTAACATGACTGGGTTTTTCTCTGCCAGGCTTGCTACCAGATACAGTGGGCAATGACACCATACATAGAAAAAAATAATAGGTTAGTATACCCACTCAGTTTGGGGGAGATGTTGATTATTGATAATATCTCATCATTTAAGTTTGGTTGGGTAAGAAGGAAAAGTTATAAAATGTAGCCTATAACAAGATTATGCATAACAAGATGAGGTGAGCACAGTTCCTCAAAAATCAGAGGAGAAAACCTACTTTAAAAATAATATAAATACTACAGAATAAAGAAGTAGATTTTAGAAAGTGTCTGCTTTGTCCTGAAGTAAAAAGAAAGAGAAATGAACACCATGAAACAAGAGATGAAAGATGAGAAGATAAGACAATAGACAGAGATATAAAAAGATATGAGCTGGGAGCCAGACAGAAGTGCAAAAGGAGCTGAATGAGATAAGGAATAAATGAAAGGAAACAAAAGATACAATAACTAATTTTAAAACTGCTTAGAAAGCAGTAAAGAATCCATACTATAAAAATTGAATCAGTGATATGAAAGCTGAAATTTTGAGCTTCTTAAAGTTTTTATTATTCAGCAACAGAAAATTACTTACATTTAGACTAAATTTTAAATATCACAAATATAAGATTAACCAGAGGAAAAAAAATGAGTGAGGATTATAGCAGAAGTTGGTATATTTTAAAATAATCTATTAAATAAATTTAAAAATAACCGTCTCATTAAAAACCATAGAAAAAGCCTGATACAGTTGAGAAGCTCCTCAATGTAATTAAGAAAAAAAATGAAAGTACATAAAATAAGCTAAAAATGAGCAAGGGGAAATAGATATATAAGAGCATAAGGAAAGAATGTCTAACTAAGCTAATGCTTTTGAAAAGCTTACTGAAATACACAATGTTCTAGGAAAATATAAATTAACAAAAATAATTTCCCCAAAGTTCAAAGATTTATAAGAATAATTATCACAAAAGACATTTAATAACCAATGGTTTAGATTTCTTAAAAAGTGCTTTCAGATTCATTTGGTGTTATAATTTCTTTCAAATTTACAAGAAACAAATAATTATCTCCTAGAAATAGTTCCAGGGCCTACAAAAAGAAGAAAGCCACATTAATTTGTTGCTGGAAGATAACAAAACCCTTTAGCAAAAGCTGACAGAAAAGCTAAAGATAGAACTCATTTAAATATATTCTTAATGAAATACTAGCAAAACAAATCCAGAATGTTATTAATCAAGTAATAAAAACATATAAAAGTGGGGTCTATTCCAGTAAGATTACAAAAAGTCAGTATTAGAAAATCCATTAATATGTAGTCATAGATGAGAAACAAAGAACAAAAAATTTATAATCATCAAAGGAGCTGAAAAGACATTTGACAATATTAAATATTCAGTCCTGGAATAAAAGTTGTTTAAGGTAACAGAAAAATAAAATCTTTCTTAAAATAAAAATTGTATAAAACCCTTTATAGTATAACAGTGTCAATTCTTGAAATAATCTAAGGATTCAACTGAATCCCAACAGAAGTGTGTGTGTGTGTGTGTGTGTGTGTGTGTGTGTGTGTGTGTTGTGGAAATTGACAAACTGATTTTATGTGTAAATGAACAAGCCAAGAGTACAGCTAAGCCAATATGGAAGAGCAAAGTTTGTGAGTTTTACACTAATGGGTATCCAAGCCTATATAAACCACAGTAAAAAAGACAGTAGGGTATTTGTAAAAATATACACAAATAAAAAAGAGAACAGAATATGAGTCTAGAAGTTAGGAGGAGAAGAGTAGTTGAAATCAAAAAGTAGTTACTAGCCAAATTTTCTGGGGTATTGTAGGCATTGCAAGGACTTTGCCTTCACTCTGAATGAGACTGGAAGCCAATGGATTACTTTGAATATAGTGACAAAATCTTATTCATATTTTAAAATTATCACTCTGAGATGTGCTAAGAACAGATGGTAGATAAGGCAAGGATGAGAACAGGGGGAATGGTTTGAAGGCTGGTACAGTAAGTTAAGCCCGATATATTGACTATATTGACACCAGCACCATTGGAGCTGGTGAGAGGTAGTCAGACTCTGAATTTACTTAGAAGAATTTGCCAGTGGATTGGGTAATATGAGAGAGAGAAGTCAAGAACCACTCCAAAGTTTGTATCCTGAGCTAGAGGCATAAACAAGCTATAAATTACTGAAATAGTGTGGAAAAAGCATATTGAGTGGGGAATCAAGAATTCCTTTTTTGACAAAATGAACTTGAAAAGTCTATTAGATGCCTGAGTGAAGATGTCAAATAAGCAATTGGATATCTGAATTTGGAGTTCAGGAGATAGGTATAAGTTGAAAGTAATTTAGTATATATCTATTGGACACACAGGCTCAGCGGCCATGGCTCACGGGCCTAGCCGCTCCGCGGGATGTGGGATCTTTCCAGACCGGGGCATGAACCCATGTCCCCTTTATCGGCAGGCAGACTCGCAACCACTGCGCCACCAGGGAAGCCCTAGTATATATCTATTTTTAACCCCATGGTTTAGTTCTTCACCTAGGGAGTAAGAAATATGTGGACTTACTACCTGCTCTGACAAAAACTACTTCCACCTCAAGGATAATAAGAATAGGAGGCGGTCATTAGTTTTGAAAATCTGGAGAACACTACTAACTTTGATCAAAGTTGTGTTGGTGGAATGGTGGGGAAAAGGACTGACTGGAGTGATTTAAGAAAAAAGTAGGTTTGAATATGAGATTTTATTATAATGCAAAAATTTAATTTCCTCAGGTGAAAAAAAGGCACTGTAGTTTTGCAACAGAACATGCTTGGTCTCAGGTGATATATGATAAATATATTAAGGGGAAAAAAGGCATGGTATCTGCAACTTACATTTTAAATATTCAGTAAAAACTACATTGAGAGGGACAGATAAAATAAGTGTAGAAAAAGGAAATGAGAAACATAAACTAGAGTAGAAAGTCTTCTATAGCATGCTAAGTGTCTTGGGGTGAATTTAAATACACTGTAGAGGGCTTCCCTGGTGGCGCAGTGGTTGAGAGTCCACCTGCCGATGCAAAGGACATGGGTTCGTGCCCCGGTCCGGGAAGATCCCACATGCCGCGGAGCGGCTGGGTCCGTGAGCCATGGCCGCTGAGCCTGCGCGTCCGGAGCTTGTGCTCCGCAACGGGAGAGGCCACAACAGTGAGAGGCCCGCGTACCGCAAAAAAAAAAAAAAAAAAAAATGTTTAATGATAAACCTCAGAAACACAATTAAGCTTTATTAAACAAGTGGAATTTAAAAGTTATGTGTTTCATATTTTCTAGAGTTTTGGAGGGCTTTTTGTATTTAATTAGCCATTTTAATTTTAAGTTTCACTTTATTTACTTTTCAACTGCTTTCTATGAGGCTTTTATACTTTAGGATATAATTTGAATATCAAAAACGCTGAATAAAGCTAAAGAGTAAATCTGTGGCATATTCAATCTAGGCCCAGCTGGGAAAATTACAAAAGTGAAGCATCAACTTGGCAACTCCTGTCCTTCTGAGGTACCTAGAGATCTATCTACCTGTTTAAACACTAAGCCTTAGACGAATGAGAGAACTATGGCCTGATGTTACCATGTGTGTGTATCAGTTTCCAAAAGAGTTTGCATGGCAGTCATTAACTCATAGGCATTTTGCAAATGGAGAATTTTAATTTTTATTAATTAATTAATTTATTCATAATTTAATAATGCCTTATATCCTAGGACCCAGGTCAAATGTTTCAGCTCCTTAGAACTTGCATTCTAGTGGAATAGTGAATACCACCAAGTAAACACGTAAGATATATTGACACTAATAGTGAAAAGTACTATGAGGATAATGAAACAGAAGTTACATTTGAGCAGTGCCATAAATTATGTGAACTAGTAATCCAGTGGATTGTCTAAGGGAAGAAATTTCCTGGCATAGAGAAGAGAAGTTGAAATGGCCCTAGATCAGGCATGAGCTTGATATGTTTGAAGAATAATGAAAAGCTTCATAATTGAAGACAAATGGAAGGGTGAGTAGAAGAAAATAAAGTCAGAGAAACAGGCAGGACTCAAGAAGATGGCTGATAGGATGTAGGGTGTGAGGGAGAGAGCAGAATTAAGGATTAAGTCTAAGCTTTTGGCCTGACAGCTAGAAAGATAAGAGTGTCATTTAGTGAGACTAGAAAATTAGGACTAAGTTTGAGGAACAAATTCAAAATGTCTATTTTTAGACATGTTCTGTTGCAATCTCATTACTCTTCAAGTGGAAATCTACATTTCTGAAGCCCTGGGATATGAGCTCAGGTGAATGAAATCATCAAGACTATAAACTGAGAAGAGAAACAATCTGATGACCATGCCCTGAGAAAGGGGACAGACTCAGCAAAGTGACAGCAAATACGTGACACAGAAAGTAAACTATATAGGTTACTTAAACACATCGTGAACAGAAACAACGTTAAAAAAAAAAAAAAAAAGACCAAAAACTTCCTCAAGAAGAAGAAAGAGATCAAACTGTCAAATGTTGCTGAGTTTGAACAACGTGAGCCTAGAAAGATGAATATTAGATTCGGCAAGTGGATGTCATAGGTGACCTTGAAGAGAGAAGTTTCTACAGAGCGATGGGGGCAAATTCCTGATGGAAATGTATAAAAGAGATAATGAGGGATTTCCATTTCTAGTGATGTGGTTGACTAGAAATAATATAAGAAACATCTCTTTTGAAGCATGGCTGAGCTGGCAGTAAAGTAAGAGAAACAATCAAAGCAAGAAACGTTAAAGAATTGTGATTACAAATGTATGCCGTGAACACACTGCTCATCGTGGGAGCCGAAGAGCATGGGTTTAATGACCTACAAGCATTAGGAGACAAAAAAGAAATCTTGGAGCCTAAGCAAGTTGAAGGTCAGGTTAGAGACCATGTATAAAATCAGGATATTCTCAAAGGGTAGATCAGAAAAAAAGTACACTCCAAAGAGAAAGACTTATTTATTTTGGCTTTGGTTGTAGGCTTGCTATCTTCTGGGAAAAGGGTTAGAGCGTTTTCAGTTATATGCAGGAGAGTTGTATTGTGTTAGGTGGATGTATGACTTTGTTATTGTCCTTTTCTGGAGATCAAGTATGGATTAAGGAGTCGTACATGGGTACCAACGTGGCAAGGGGTGGATTTGTGATGGTTAATTTTATACATCATATTGTCTGGGCTTCGGTGCCCAGATAATTGGTCAGATGTTATTTTGAATGTTTCTGTGAAGGTGTCTTTTGGATGAAGTTAACTTTTAAATCAGTGGACCCTGAGTTAGGCAGATTATCCTTCATAATATGAGTTGGTCTCAGCCAACCAGTTGAAGGCCTAAACAGAAAAAAATGGACCTCCCCTAAGGAAGAAGGAATTCTACTTCCAGACCGTCTTTGGACTCAGGCTACAACACCAACTCTTCCCTGGGTCTTCTCCAGACTGCTGTCCTTCCCTGCAGATTTTGGACTTGCAATCCCCAACAAGTGCATGAGCCAATTCCTTAAAATCTCAGTCTCACAGATGATAGATAGATAGATAGATAGATGATAGATGATAGATAGATATATAGATAGCTGGATAGATAGATAATAGAGAGATGATAGATGATAGATAGATAATAGATAGATGATAGATGGATGATAGATGATAGATGGATGATAGATAAATGATAGATGATAGATAGATAGATAGATAGATAGATAGATGATAGGTAGATAGATAGATAGATAGATAGATAGATAATGTGAATGAGTAACCCAGTGGATTTCCTAAGGGGAGAATTTTCCTGGTCTAGAGAAGAGGAGTGGAAATGGTACCTAAATCAGGGATGAGCTTGACATGTTTCAGGAGTAGTGAAAAGCTTGAGGACTTTATGAACTTGTCACATTTGAGGAATCGGGAAAGCTTTTCATACATGTATGTATACACATATATATCTTATTACTTCTGTTTCTGTGGAGAACACTGACTAATACAGTGCTGACATTTATATTAAAGAACCCAATAAGTCCAAGATAAAATGATATCCATACTGTAATGAATTTGCAAATCTCTAAAGACAATACAAATACATTTCATAGTGGTCAGAAAAAAAATTGCCTACAAATGAACAGTAATTAGTGTGATATCTGACTTCTTGAAGGCAATGAGGAAGCAAATTGAAAACAAGTAAAATTTTCAAATAAGTAAATAATAATTATAAATCAATAAAATTACTTGAAAGTTCTAAAGAAAATAGCAGGAAACACAGGACTGTATATTTCAAAATTATATTTTGAGAAAAAAAGCCATTATCAGAGAAAAAAGCCTGAATGAGTTCATTATCAACAGACTTTCACTAAAGGAGACTCTGAAGAGTATACTATAGAAAAAAAGGAGGATGTGGGGGCATGGGAAATGGTCAGGAAGAAAAATTTGTAAAATGTTAGAAGAAATGGTGACAAAATTAAATGGTAAACTTGATAATAAACACAAACATAGCTGACTTAATAGTAACAACAATGCCTATTTTGTGAGCTTGAAAAATTAAGACAGAACAAAGAATTTTGACAACCATAGCAAATGAGTCAAAAGGGGGTTGATAAGAGCAAAAATATTTTTCAGAATGAGAGTGAAGATGTTGATGAGACTACAGTTCACCCTTGAACAACATAGAGTTAGGGGCGCCCACCCTGCACATAGTCTAAAATCTGCCTATAATTTATAGTCTGCCTTCCATATCTTCCATATCTGCAGTTCCACACTTGCGGATTCAACAAACTGCAGATCCTGTAGTAATTTATGACATGTAAATTATATAAATCATGTACTTATATAGTACGATAATAACTGTAAATATGTACTATTTACTCTTGAAAAAAATCCCGAATGTAAGTGGATCCATGCAGTTCAAATCTGTGTTGCTAAACTGTATATTAATTTAAGTGTGCATACAAACATTTCTAAGAAAGAGCATGAACACTCCTAACCATGAGGGAAAATAAAAAGAAGAAACAAGGGAGATAGTGAGAAACCAAAAGCACAAAATAAAATGATAGAAATGAATCTAGACATATCAGTAATTACAATCAATTAAAAAGGCCAAAATACTTCATTTGAAAGATAAAAAATAAAAGCCAGCAATGCACTGTGTACAAGAAACATATTTTCAAAATAAGTATTAAAAAAATAAAAATTAAAAGATGAAAATAAAATCTGGATACAATTAAGAGACTGAAGAGCACAGTAATTTGAATAAGGGAAGTTTAATATAATGGATAATTAAATTATGATAAAGTAGTAAGTATAAAGATGTAATGAGAACTCTAAAGGTTAGCCAAGGGCAGAAGGAGAGTATGCAACGAAGAGCTGACTTGAAAGAGGAAAGAGCACCTCAAGGCTGAGTATCAGACCTCACTGAAGGTGTCCATGCAGTCCATAGATTGCACAGGATTTCTGGAGCCAGAACAGGTTTGCCATGGTGCAGCGTTCTCAGGATTTCTATTTCACTTATCCCTAAACACTAGTGGAGCACAAAGAGTCAGACAGTTTCAGAGGATGCAACTGTGACTATGTAGATAGGTAGATAGTGTCCTTGCCCTCATGGAGTTTACAATTTAATGTTTGGCCCTCTACAGGGGTACTGATGAAACACTCAGGAACAATACTCTCCCCCATATTGAAGGCAATAATTCAATTATCCCTTAACTTTTCTCTTATTTAAACGTTGTAATTTCTTTACTTTACTTTGAATCAATTCTCTCTCTTTAAACACCTCTGCTTCTTTTCTGTGAATCATCTCTAATATCTTTCGTATATCTTTAGTGCATTGAACATAATATAACACTTAATTAAAAGAAGACTGGCATTCTTATCATGTCTGTTCTTGAATGACTCATGTTTTAATGTATTTAGAAGTATGTTAACCTCTGTCCAAGCAATTTGTCCCAAACCTACATTTGTTCTGGGATTCTCTGCATTTTTTTAAATCTTACTCTATCTTGCTATACATGTAGTCTTAATTGGAGAATTCATGTTTTCTCCACTAATTGAAATTCTAAGTAGAACAACTCTTAATATATTTAATGTGGAGTACAGCCAACATGCTAGCCCAAGGTGATTCTCAGCTGTTGCCTGTTGCTTTAGCCTTATAGCTATGTATATGAAACATTTAAGAACAGAATGGAAAATATTCAAAAGGTGGGCTGGTTAATCAGAATGTCATGGGGAGTAGAAATGAAAGCCTTCCTAAAATCAAGCTCTTTTACTTCATTTATGTCCCTTTGCCTACATAACCTGTCTGTGAGATTACAACACACCTTACAAAATTATATCTCAGACTTTTCTAAGTGATCATTACATTGTGTGTTAATCATTCTGTTATCTTCACAGTCATCACACTGAAATTGTCCTATCTATAATTTACAGAATAAACTTTCTTTCCTTTTTGAAAAATGGACAACATTCTCTTTCCTAATTCTCCCATAAACTAGCAAAGAAATAGGTTTTCATTATTTCCCACCTTCTAAGTAATTTTTAGGGGAAAGCTAAAGCAGTTTAGGTCTCTGACTTTTTCCACTTCGGTTCTTTTTAAAAAAACATTTAATTCAGAAAGTTACCTATTTTTTTTCTGGAAAAAATAACATAATAAAAGTAGCAACCATGTATTGTCTGTCTGCCAGATGCCAAGAATTTTACTACATGATTCACATCTATTAAATCTAATTCTCTTGACAAGGCATATAAGTGTTATCATACTCATTTTATAGTTGTGAAATTGAAGCTCTTAAGTTTAAGAAACATGTGAGTGACAGAGCTACAGAGTCACATGCTTTCTCTGTCTTCCAGATTCCATTTTCATATTACTCTGTTACTAATTTTTCCTGACACCTTTTTACCACTTTTGCATAACATATTGGAGGAATGCATAAAATGTTTGTCAATACTTCTACATTAATGGTACACATATAGCACCTTTAATATTTTTATTCTTAAGCTCAAAACACTTAAAATATTCTTTAGAATTTATCTACTTTTTTATAATATGTTATAGAGAGGAATATTTCATCCACCTTCAAGAAACATTCATCAAACAGTTATTCAGCATTTTGTAGAAATATCTTAAGTAAGTGTAATTCATGGGAAGGTTCTAATCTTGCCTCTAACATTTCCTACTTAAGTCACTCTAGCTGAGTCACCTGCATTTTCCCTGAGCCTCAGTTTCCTCCTCTATCAATCAGGAGAAGTGGGCTTAATAATCAGAAATCCATTTCTGTTCCAGGATTCTGTATTGTTTTATACTCACTTCATTCAGACTAGTGAGTTATTTCCATTACAGCCATAAAAGGTGATTTAGTTTGGCTTGATCTAGTCCAGCCAAACCATTGCCTTTGTGTGTCTATGTAGACACAGCCAGGTGGAGAAGGACACCAATAACTGACAGCAATACAGGACCTTTATGCTGATCTTTGCCTTTCACACAGCATGTGGGCCAGTGGAGAAGGTGTTTTCTGTATTTGATCAGTCTGAGCAGAGCTGTGTTTTTTTCTCTCATTGCTCTACTTAAAATTCTCTTAAGTTTTTGTCAAAAAAAGTGACCTGTTCTACTTCATATATGAAAGCTTCACATTAAAAGAATATGAGGTAGCAAATATCTTTACTGAAGTGCTGTTGGCAGCTGAAATCACTGACAACTTCCAGGCTGTGATTCATAATCTATATTGGTGCTTTTGAGACAGCAGGCTATTGATTTTTCCCTTTCTATAATCTGAGACCATATACAGAGCTTGTTAGACATCTGTGGGAATATAAACTAAGTTTTGATACAAGTTAGGAAGGTTCTTTTAGTGGGGCACTTACTTTTTGTCTTAGAGAAACTCTTTACACAGCTGTAATTTGGGTGACTTTTTAAAAACAAACAATTCAATATGTTAGGTAACAGGCTTTGGGATAGAGGTCATTGTGAGATTTTTTCTTTTTTTTTTTTTTTGTCCAGAGTTTAAATAAAATAATTTTCTCCAGCTGTTAGTACACTATCTATTAAATAATGATTGGGCTTTTTCTCTTCATTATACCTAAATATACTTTTTATTTGATGAGACTAATTAAGATGGCTTTCAAGTGAGTTAGGGAGATAAATGTAGGGCATAGGCCTAAATAAAACTGCTAAAACAGTCATATGGGATCAACTATAAAGCTGTTTCTGAAAAAATGAGTAGGACTTATACATGTCAAAAATTGTATATCTGTTTCCCTGAAAAAAATATGTAACCATTTCTAGATCACTGTGCATATGTGTCAGACCAAAAACTGCAAGTGGATTTTTTTTAAGTAGACATCTCAAGGAGAACAAAGAAAAATATTATGTTTTTCCCTAAGGTAGTTTCTTAAGTAACAGAGTAAATAATGTTTATCTAATCCTACCACTTTAGAAAGAGAAGCCATATTAGAGAGTGTACACACATTTGAGTATAGAAATTGAAGAAAAAAATGTATTTGATATACACAACTAATACTGATCCAAAACTTACAATTTCTAGATAAAATTCACCTGAAATGAGCTCTTTGCACTTTTTACATAGTACTCATTCTAACTCTATTTTTTCTCAAAATTTTTATTTTAATAAAAATAACACCTGATATTTACAGATAATACATTATGTGCCAAGAACTCTTTTAAACACTTGACCTGGGCAACTTACTGACCCTCACAATAATCCTGAAATGGGGATAATGATACTAGTATGTTAATATCATATAGTAATATTAATAGACTATAATAATAAAATTATTATTATCCCCATTTCAGATGCAGACTCTGAGGCACAGAGATGTTAAATAGCTTGCCCAAGTTCAGGCAGCTAGCAAAGACTGGAGTCAAGATTCAAACCCAAGCAGCATAAATCAGGAGATTATACTCTTAAACTCTGCTTGTCTATCTTCTCTAGAGTATTTTGATCTACTTGAGGGCAAAAATTATTAATTCATTTTTGTATAATATATTACCTTGTACGTACATTATCAATAAATATTTATAAAATAAGTTGAATCATAGATAAAACATGTAAGGAAAAGAAAATTAACTTAGATAAAAAATAATTAATGTGGAGACCCTGCACTTAGAATAAAACACAGCACTAAGAATAATGTTTTTTACTGTTTTTTTTAACCAATGCTGTATTCCAATCAAGCCTTCCTTGTTAATTTGTCTAGTTTCTGCAAATCATCTAGATTATAACATATTTTTTGAAGTTGAAATAATAGGAAAAACTGAGAATTGTGTTCCAAATATTTTTTAAATGTTACTTCATCCTATACCCTGGCTGCAAATCACTTATTTAGCTTCTCCAAGCATACCTCCTCATACATACCCTTATTTAGTTTTAGTAATATATTTATAAAGCTTTTATAACTGTATTAAATTATGTGTTGAAGCATAATAATACACAAAATATCTTAATGCCTAAAATCCATTTTATATTTAAAAAATTGTGAGTGCAATAAAGTAAAAAGCTAGCAGACAGTGGAAATTCATCAAAAAGCTGAACAGAACAGAACAAGTGGACCTTCAGCTAAAAAAATAAATCTCTTAATGCGAAAAAGAGTGAACCAGGGGGAAATAATAACAACAACAGCAACAATTGCACTGCAGCAGAAAGAAAATGAATGCTTCTAATTAAAAGCCAATCTCTGAAAATCATTCACCACAGGAACCAGAAAAAATAATTTTGAGAAACTATTTTGAACTCTCCACAGGACTTAGTAAAACTCAATGAAATAGATGTGTAAAGCCATAATAAAAGGATGAATTGAAATGAAAGGCCAGTTGATGACATGAAGAGAAAGAAGTGTGAGATTTAAAAATATATATATCTGAGTGAAGAGAAAAAATATAGAAGCATAATCAAAATCTTAATTTTAGAAAATGAAGATGGAAATAGACATATAAAAATAATGATAAAATATCATATGAAATTAAACTGAGATAAATTTGAAAAACCTACCTAAAATAAATATCTTGAAATATGTAAAATTCCCAAAGTGACAAAAATAAAAAGAAACATGAATAAACTAAGTTGCAATAAAGATATTGTAATAAAGAAATAAAGGTCCCAGTCTAACATGACTTTGTAGGTGTGTGCTACAAATTGTCAAGAAATAAATAATCCCTATTTTATAAGTTGTTACACAAAAAAAAAAAAGAAAAAAGGAGAAAAAAATGTAACTAAAATATTAGCGAACTTAACACTCCAGGGTAGGGGGGCAAGGCATGATAAATCAGTACTTATTCCAGAAAGAGAACAGTTGAACATCAGAAAGTATCATTGAGATTCATCATAATAACGAACTAAGAACAAAATTTATATCAGTAAAATACTGTATTGACTATAAAATACTGTATTATTTAAATACTAAGTATTGTATAACTTGAAAATCTATTTATACATTTAGAAATCATAAAATTTTATAAACTTCAAAACGTATTTATAATTTTAAAATAGTGTAGAATATGAAGAATGGAAGGAATGAGAGAATTTCACACAAGGTCATTCTACCAAAACTTGCAGCAAATATTATATTTAATGAGGAAATTTTAGACACATTCCATTTAAGATTAGGATAAAGACAATGGCAGAAACAATGACTATTCTTTCATTATAGATAGATTTAAAAAGTGGAATTAGAAGTGACAACCAGTTCTTTTCAGTTCCTGCCAAGTTTGTGAAAGACAGTAGGCTGCTTATTTCTTCTCTGAACGCTGGAGAAATTATTGAGGAAAATATGGAACTAAGGAAACAACAACAACAGCAAACTATAAATCTCTGTGGGCACAGATGGCTCCTCTGAACTAGTAGAATTAGAGAGAGGGGTTACAGTTGCTGGATAGGGCCATGAAGTTTGTACAATGCACAACTCCAGGGGAAGTTATTTGCATAAACTAAGTAACTAGAAGGACTTGGGAGTATGGCTGCAACTTGGAGCAGAGGCTGGATGACAATGTTCTGGTAGTATGAAACAGAGAGAAGCAGTTTGATTATATTCTCTTTTCTTTCATGCACCATTGCCTATGCCAGTAATTGACTTCTCCATTCCTGCAGCAATATATGATAATGGCGTATACCTCTTGTGCAGCCGTGCAGAAAAAAATATACCAGGGTGAGAAGTGGGCAAAATAAGTGTATTTCTTGGGCATTCATTCTTTCACCCCCTCACTTCCAGTCAGTCAAGGTAGGTGGAAAGAGAATGCTCTTCCCAGTGTTATTTTATTTAGGTGACAAGAATGATTAACTGGAATTCTGTCTTGCCTAGGCATTTTCACCCTACAGATGAACTCTTTCCTTCTGTTTTCACTAGAGACTAGGATGTGGTCTTCTAACTTCCCTCAAACACTTTCTAGGATGGAGAAGCCTACAGCCTACAAAGAATCTATCCCCACAAGATGAAATAACAAGACACAACAAACCAAGAAAAATGTAGTATCAAAAGCAGAACTATTGGGCTTCCCTGGTGGCGCAGTGGTTGAGAGTCCACCTGCCGATGCAGGGGACACGGGTTCGTGCCCCAGTCCAGGAAGATGCTACATGCCATGGAGCGGCTGGGCCCACGAGCCATGGCTGCTGAGCCTGCGTGTCCGGAGCCTGTGCTTCACAATGGGAGAGGCCACAACAGTGAGAGGCCCGCATACCGCAAAAGAAAAAAAAAAAAAAAAAAGCAGAACTATTGCAACAGGATGGACAAAGAATATAAAAGAAATTCATAATTTACTAAAATAGATATAAAAAATGTTAGTGAAAATAAATCCTTAAAACCAATAGGTATGAAAATTAGGTATAAAATATTAGGCAGTTGATATAATGGGTCCAAATTGTTCTTTATTTGCAGAGGATATGACTGTCTACTTAGAAAATCCAAGAGAATCAATGAACTAATAAAACAAATAAAAAATTTCAGCAAAGTTGTCAGACAAGCTCAGACTACAAAAATTAACTGTCTAGAAATTATAATAAATAATAGGATTCTCTAGAAACTAACCTAACCACGAATGCACATGTCCTTGATGATTATGTTAAGACTATTAAAGAACATTAAAGAAGAACTAAATAAATGAAAAGAGACATGATTTTCATGGATGGCAAAACATAACATAATATAGACATCAATTCACCTCAATTAATCTATAAATTAAATTAAATTATAAGAAATACCCCAACAGCATTCTTGGCTTTGTTTCACAAACTGATTCTAAAATTTATATGAAGAATAAACTTCATCCATAGAAAAGATGAGTCAATAAATAAATTAAAGGAATATAAATTACTTATTAGATATTAAAATATACTGAAAAGTTAAAATAATAAAAAATGAGTAAGCTATTTGTGTTGAAAGAGACAAATATATCACTGAAAGAGAAATTGATACTGCATGACAAATTCAGAGGAAACTTACAAATTACTTAGTAGATGGTATTGGGAAAACTGGCTCACTAAAGAAAAATAAAGATGATCTATACTTAGACAGAATTAAAAAAATATATTTCAAGTGAATTAATGACTTCTATATAAAAGACAAATGGAGGTTTCTTTGACCACGGAATATGAAAAGATTTCTTAATCAAGACTCAAAAGTCGCAAACCAATTGGGTAAATGTATTAATTATTACTCCTTCTCAAAACACAAGGATTCAGTTTAAAATTTTGGATCATAGGTAAATTTAAAGAACAGGCAAAAGTAAACAAATTATTTTTTGTAATGCCTAAAATTTACAGGAAGTAATATCTAAAATATCCAAGGAACTCCTTCATATTAGCAAGAAAATATACAAGAAATGCAATGAAAAAGCCAGAGTCAAGATATGTAAATGGGTAGAATCTAAGTAGATAATTTTCTTATAAATTAAAAAGTAAACAACTCTGCTAGTAACCAGAGAAAGAAGAGGTAGGAGATGGGGGAAAACCAGCGAGATCATACTTTTTATCTATAAGGTTTGACAAAACAAAGTCTTATGAAGGACTATTGAGAATCTGGACAAAAAGCGCACTCATAATTTGGTAGTGGGGGTATGAACTGGTGCATTGTGGAGAGTAGTTTATAGTACTTAATGAAAGTAAGTACATTTTTATCCTAAACCTAACTAAATACACCCTAGTATATATCCCACAGAAATGCTTTCATAGGTTGATATAGGGATGTGTATAGTAGCACTGAATTTTAATAGCAAGAATTTGGAGATCATTTGGATGAGTAAATAAGTAAAATAAAGAATGTGCCTGGAATGTGAATATAATGGAATACTATTCCAATACTGAGTTAATATTCTGTTCTCACATATAGTGACATGGATGTCCCTCAGAAGCATGGTGGTGTACGGGGAGACACAGAATGAAGATTACATTAAAATTGAACTATTGTATACTGAAACGCTCAACAAAACAATACTGCATTGTACAAGAATACACATAAATATAAATAAATGCTTGAGTAGTTGTCAATGGGCTATGGTCAGTGGATAGGTGTGGATGAAGGGGAACAAAGGAAAATAAAAATTAGATAGAAATAAGAGTTTTGGATTAACGAAATGTCAGTGTCATGAACTAGTAATATGATTAATTCAAACCTACATATCTGAGCTCCAAAAAATAAAATAATCAGTGAAATGAGAGACAAACATGAGAATCTTTTAGATTGGAGAGGAAAAAAAAAAAAAAAGTAAGGAGACAGCATATAATAGATATTAAAGGTAAAAATAAAATAGGTGTGCTTGAAAAAGAAACTAAAATTTTTGATAGAGAAAATAATAAATACATAATTCTAATAAATTCTGCTAAGTGGAAAGTAAAATTCTAAATATGTAAACTAAAATGATTATCATATTACAGGGAGCATCAAGAAAAAATACTATTAGTTATTTATGGCTGTATTATAAATTAACTCAAAAATTAGTAGCTGAAACAACATTTATTATCTCACAGTTTCTGTGGGTCAGGAATCTGGGCATAGCTTTACTGGGTGCCTCTGGCTCAAGATGTCTTGTCATGTGGGGCTGTAGTCATCTCAAATTGTGACTGAGTCTGTAGAAACCACTTCCATGCTAACTCTTGTGGTTGTTGGCAACATGGGCCTCTCCACCAGGCTGCCTCAAAACAAGGCAGCTGGCTTTCCCTAGGGTGAGTGGTGCAAGAGAAAACGAGAGTAAGAACACCCAGGATGCAAGCCCCAGTGTTATTAAAACCTAATATTGCAAGTGATATCACATCACATCACATCTGCCATATTTTGTCTGTTAGGAGGAAGTCAATAAGTCCAGCCCATCCTCAGAGGAGGAACTTACACAAGAGCATGAATTGAAGCAGGGAGCATTAGGAGTCATTTTAAAGTCTGTCTACAGAGGTATTTTTTTCATTCAAAAATGTAATTGAGGGTTGATTTTCAAAATATTAATAAAAATGCATATGTAAATAAAATAAACACTTTTCTGGCCAAAAACAGAATATTTAAGTTAAAAAAAGAAACTCGACGAGATCCTATTTAGAAAAGATTGGAGAAATGATCATTAGAAATACTGGCCTAAAATTACTGGCTTAAACTGGCAATTATTGTGAAACCAAATGTCAGAGAACAGGATTTTAAGGTTTACATAACCCTTGTTATCTCCCCATACAGCATTTCACCTTCAGTTAATTTGTATATGTGAAAAAAATAAAAAGACATTTTCATATATATAAAAAACTGCCATGTATGAATGGGAAAGAAAATGTAGTATATATGCACAATGGCATAGTACTCAGCCCTAAAAAGGAAGAAAATCCTGCCATGTGCAACAAAATGGATCTTGAGGGCATTAGGCTAAGTGAGATAAGTCAGATAGAGAAAGGCAAACACTGTCTGGTCTGGTCTTATTTATATGTGGAATCTAAAAAAAAAAAAACTCATAGAAACAGAGATCAGACTCGTGGTTGACAGAAGGTGAGGAGTGAGAGAATTGGGTGAAGATGGTCAAAAGGTACAAACTCTCAGTTATAAGATAAATAAGTTCTGGAATAAGTTCTGAGGATGTAATGTAAAGCATGGTGACTATAGTTAATGATATTTGAAAGTTACTAAGACAGTAGATCTTAAAAATTCTCATCACAAGGGAAAAATATTTGTGATGTGTGTTAACTAAACTTGTAATCATTTCACAATATACACATATATCAAATCATGTTATACACATAAAATGAATATAATGTTATATGTCATTATATTTCAATAAAACTGGAAAAATATGAATTAAAAAATTCACACATAATCTTCAACATATTACTTGAAAACATATTCCACCTAAACAAGATAAAGAAAAATTATCAGTGCACCAGTGTGTAAGAAAGTTGTAGTATGCAAAGAATGACACTTTTCCTCTTTTCTTGGAATATATCCTTGTTTAATAACCAAACATAAATTCACACATAATATGTGCAACACTGTTATTTGGATTAGCAAACAAACAGAAAAGGAAAATTGAAATGCTAAAAATAGAAAAGAGAACATTAAAATGATAGGACATCAAGAGGAATGTTTATGAAGTGGAATTTTTATTGATATAGAAATTGTTTATAATAGAATCTTAAGAAAAATACCAAGATAAAATTTATATATGTTGCAAAATTTTTTAAATACCAATAAAATGCATTTTAAAAATTGCAAGAAATATATCAGAAAAGCTTTAGTAGTACACTTCTATGATTGTAAATAATGAGGGATACTTTTAAAGTCTTCAAAATTTTTGTACTTTCCACATTTTCTACAATAGCAGTTTCATAATCAGTTATAATAAATAAACTATTTTTTTAAACTGGGTAAAAAGATTTTAAAAAGCCGCCTAAGCAAATCTATATCAAAGTAACTAGAGATCTCTGAATATCTGTGGCTTTTAATATTAAGTTTATATGGGAGGCATTCTTTTTCCTTTATCATATCCAACTGATCCCCTTATCACAAGCACTTCCAGAGCCACAAAGGAATGTAATTGGCACACTGAGGGTTATTTATGGCCTCCATATAAAGGCAGACAATAAAACACATGGACTAAAGTTGGATAATGTTCTGTCACCTTACTTGTTTCTTTGGAATCCTGTACAATGCCTGGTGCTTATTTGATGCTCAGTTGATGTAGAAATGATAGAAGGAAGTAAAGTGAAGGAAGGAGAGAGAGAGAGAAAAGAAGGAAGGGAGGGAGGGAGAAAAGAGAGAGAGAAAGTAAAAGGAAGAATTTGAACCATGAAGGGCAGCAGTGGGAATTCTCACAAGTCAAGATGGACAGTTAAAAATTATTGTCATCAGCATAAGTCAGTTTTATTCAATAAGTATCCACTGCACACATTACCAGGATAAAATGTTATTTCTGATGTCACTTTTATTTATTCATTTATGAAACATTTTCTAAGAGCCTACTGTGGGCAGAGGACTGAGGTACAATGGAAAACAAGCTCAAGGCTGTTCCTCGCCTCAGGGAGCTTAACATTCTTCACTCGGTTACTTAGACTAAAGAACCTGGACACCGAAGTATAAGAAAATCCATGGCAAAGGAGGCAATGTGGATTTCATATTTCGGATAAAGTATCTTTTAAGTGTCAGAATTTAAAAGAAGAAGATGAGACTAGTTGATACAATGAGCTTTAATGATAGTTTTCCTGACAGAAATCTTATCCAGTGACTTGAACCTTGGAAGCGAAATAGACTGAATTGTATACCTTGGTGAAGATGGGGTATGCTTAGGTAAGGGGATATGACAGACCACAGAGACAGTGGTACTGTTCTGTTTTACTTACTTTTTGAAAGAAAGGTCTTCAGGTGGTCCTCTCCCAAATCTTGTTCTTCTCAAAACAGGCTATTTTCTGATGCGGGAAAAACCCTTCAGAGCTTAGTGCATGGGACATAACCATAACTATAAAATTCTGAAATAGTTCAGCCTACAGGTCAGAGCCAACAGTGTCAAAGAGAAATCGGCAGTAAAAGTAGCAGCAGGAAAGAGAATAAAGTGAATGATAACGGAAAAAAATGCTGCAGGAAAGGAAAATAAAAGCAGAATATCAGAAAGTCAAACTAAAAATCAAGAAGCATTAGAGAGTCACCTTTATCTGTTCATTTAACAACATATATTTAGCACCTACCTTATGAGAGACACTATTCTTGGTCAGGTACTTGTAGAAAGAATGAAAAGTTCATAAAATAATAGTTAATCAGAAGATTATAATGATAAATTAATTTGTGACTCTGTCTTGCCAAATGCTTAGTATAGATAATTTATTTTACTCATTACAATCATGTGAAACAATGTAAAATAATCTCCATTTTAGAGATGAGAAAATGAACTATCAAACTCAAATATCCAGGTTCTTGACCACCATATGTACAGTCCAAGTAATACCGATAAAATCGTACTTTGAGGCCATCACATAGACAATTTTAAATCTTTTCATGGGCATTAAAACAGGAAGACAATAAATAATGCAAAGTTTGGAGTCATACAAGTTTAATTTCAACTTCAGTTATAGCATTTAGTAGCTGTGTGAGACGAAACTAAATATTTAACGTATCTGAGCATGTTTCTTCACCAGTAAAATATGCAAAGTAAAATGCGATTTATAAGGGTGTTTCAAAATTAAATGATTATCAGGATCAATAAAAAAATATTGTAAATTTGAGTTGATTCAATTTTAAAATTTCTGCTCTATGAAGACACTGTTAAGAGAATGAAGACAAACCACAGATTGGGAGAAGGTATTTGTAAAACTTATCTGATAAAGGACTTGCATCCAAATATTAAAAGTATCCTTAAAACTCAACAATAAGGAAGCAACCAACGCAATTAAAATGGGTAAAAAATATGACAGACATCTCATGAAAGATATAAAGATGTTAAATAACCATATGGAAAGATGTTCAACCTCATTTGTCATTAGGAAATTACAGTAACCATGAGATACTATTATGCACAGGGATCAATTGAAGGAGCTCCCAATGGCCAAAGCTGGAACAATTAGAGCAATAAAAGAAAGTTGTATTAGATTATAACACAAAGTGTAAAATAAATACCCATGAGTCCATGCTGATGTAAATACAAGATTGAGTAAATTAATAAATGAAGGAGAGAAGACCAATCTCCTCTGCAAGAGAATTCCAAACAAATCATAGAGATACTCTACCCTAAGGTGGGGGGAGCATAACTTCCCACTCCTCAAGTGTTGGCAACACATAGTCACTTTCTTCCAACAAGGGCAGTATGGAAAGGGGTGAACAAAGAGTAACATTGTAATGGAGAAACCTGACAGACACTCCTTCAGCAGGTGCTCAAGGTCAACATCAACATACATGAATCATGTAGATAGTATGTTCCCTTCATAGGATGTGATGAAAATGGCACTTCACTTCTGTGATGTTCTTCCTGAAAAACCCACAACATAACTCCAGTCTAATCATGAGAAGAACATCAGACAAATTCCTATAGAAAGGCATCCCACAGTATACCTACACAGTACACCTCAAAACTGTACAGGTCATCAAACGGAAGAGAAGTCTGAGAAATATCACATCCAAGAGGAGCCTAAGGAGACACGACTACTAAGTCTAACATCTTATCCTGGATGGGATCATGGAACAAAAAACGTACATTAGATTAAAACTAAGGAAATTAATCAATCTTGGACTTTAGTTAATGTATAACAAGTGTACCATATTAAGTAATATGTTAATAATAGGGAAAAATAATAGGTATAGGAACTCTGTACTATCTCCTTAGTTTTTTCTGTAATCTGAAACTGTTATAAATTCTATCAATAAAAAGGTAAAAATATAAATAATTTATCATATATATTACACTGGTGCAATTTGACACATGGCAAGTGCTCAGTAAACTTGATGCCTTGTCGTTTTAATTTCAGACAAGGACGAACAGAATAGGCTAAAATGAGTCTGAATGGGTCCTCCTAAACTAATAAATTGTTACCAACACAAATTCGAGTATTGAACTGCAGATCACATTATTTATGGGGTAGGGAGTGCTATGTGTGATTGGCTGCCTAGTAAATATTAATGCAGTTTTATCCAGATTACTGATATTAGATTAATCTCAAATAAATATTTTGTTGTTGTTGTTGTTGAGTAATTCTATCTTCAAAAAAATCTTTCCTTGTGAAATAATTTAAAGTATTATTCAGAGGAATCTAACATCCTAGAATGAACTGTAGTCACCTGGAGATAATGTCATCTTCATATAATGGGTGGAGAAGAATCTATGTGTAGTGGATGGGACTCAGGGAGAGAAGGAGGCTGAGGATAAAGTAGATTTCAAACAGAACATGATAGGAACCATTACTTACTTCCAACTAGTAAAAGACTTTAAAACCATTTTTTCCTACATAAAGAGTTCCAGATATGCCAGTGAGATGTATTTATTTTCATCCTCAAACCTGATGGAAAGAGGCCTCTTGATTAAAATCCCATAATGTCCACTTTCTTAGAGAAAACATTAAGTGGGATCACTTGCAAAGTTTGCATCAGATCATACACATTGTTCTGCTCATCAGGGAATTTATTCTCAATTTCTTCATAGTCTTTTTCAATGGAGTTGCTGTCTAATAACACTGATATCTATGCATGCTGTTGGGAGCTTTTAGTTTTTCTTTATTATTCAAGAAATCCTAGAATATTACTTGTGAAAACAATCGCATTTCAGCACTGATATAATTAATTTGTACAAGCAGAGAAGTTCAATTATAAGAAAGTTCTGTATGAAAATTATGACAATGTGGCAGGGGAATAGGAAAAAAGGATAAAATTTTAAAATACTCCTCCGTTGAAAGTTAATTCCCTGTTTAAATTATTTAAGAATCTGAAAAATGTTTAAAGTAGCAGTTCTTAGAAAATATGTTGGCATACCTAAAGATATAAAAATAAAGTGAAATTAATTCTTACCCTATATTTAAAATAATATCAGTTGTCTCTTTTAATTTAGAACTATACTTATTAATATGTGAATAACCAGGCATTTTTCACAAAGTTAACAGAGAATCATTGTCTGATGGACTCTGGATTCTTTTATCTTCAAGTGGAATTCACTGGGATCTCTAGCCATTTTATAGTACAAATAACAAGAACCAATTTTGGAATATTATCCTAAGATCATATATTTCTTTAATGGTCACTATGAAACAGTACCATTCACATCCAAGTCATAAATGTGGGCTGTTTCTGAATTTGTCTGCTTCACTGGGCACAAATGGGCAGAGCAGAGGGATTCAGCAAGGCTTCTATTCTTCAGAGATTAAAAATACATCTTTATTCTTTCTTTCTCCAGCTAAACCAAGAATATTCTCCTTCTTTTCTTTTCCTTTCTTCTTTTAAAATTTTTTTTTAGTGCACTTAAGAGAAATCATTTGGCCTTTTTTCAAAACTGGAATTTACTAAGTGACAGTGTTTCTCTATCCACCTCCTATCATGTATATATATATATATATATATATATATATATGATATCTAACATCTAATCTCTTTCTAGATAGATAGATAGATCTTAAAGAAATATATATATATATATATATATATATATGCTATGTATATATATTTATAGAGAGAGAGTGAGAGAGACAGAGACAGAGAGAAACAAAGAGAGCTGGTTCTTGCCCTACTGTGGTCTTGATCTATTTTGCATATCTGTGAATACATTACTATTGCTTATTGGCACCTGAAGTTTGGATGCCACCTTGTAGACTGCCACCTCATTCACACTAAAAATCAATCTAATTAGTTATTGATCCTTTGCTGCTTGTCTAGGGCTTTGCTGCTTTTCTGTTAGAGAAGGCATAGAAGGATTACATGTGACACATATGACATAATTTCCCACATCAAGAAGCCTATGATCATGAGGATGTAAGTGTTACATGCAAACACTCTAAAGAATAGCACATTATGGAGTAATGAATAGGATAATGAGAGCTAAATGAACTTCCTCCTATTCTCATTTTCACTGATTTCTCCTTTCATTTATCTCTCTGGGATGCTGCTGATCTACTATTTTTCTCTTTCCTCATTTCTCTTTTATTCTGTATACATGCACACATAGACATGCCCCATACTTGCCAAATATAATAAGTATGTGTATCCTTCAGATTTAAGTACAGTAGGAAAAACTATCTGCCTCTAAGGCAGTAGTTTTAGCAGTCTCATGGCATCTTGGCTTCCAGGAGGTCACACAACTACTTTCCATCAATCTTTAAGGCTAGGGAAGGTGAGACACTGATGAATCAGGGATGACTAAGTTCCATTCCATCCTTAAGCTAGGGGTTGATTCAGATCTATCTGAATAACATGAGCTGAGTGGAGAGGATGGACCTCCAAACAAAATTAAGGGAAATTACTGGGATACTTGGAAATAAATACTGAGTGGTTTAAGAAAATCTACCTTCACATAGCTTATTAATCTGCATAAGATTATCTTCTTCATAGCTCTCTTCCCCTCCGTTCTTGCCACCCTTGCTCATCCCCCTCTTTCACTGTGCTTTATGCACATTGATCTTTTAGTATTTTCAAATCTCTATGCTCCTACCCACTGAAGGACTTTTGAATATACTTTTTCTTCAACTTGGAATGATCTTCCCACCCCAGTCCCTTCATTTTCCACCCCTTCTTCTCCATCTCTTTCACTATAGATGACCCTTATTCTTTTAGTCTCCATTAAAATATACTTCCTTAGAGTCTGTTCAGCTCTTTTAATTTACTGCAGCCCATGTTAGTCCCATATTTCATTCTTTCATAACACAAATACACTCCTACAATGTACTCATCACTATATTAAACCATATAAATAATTTATGGTTATCATAGGTATTTTAATGACAGTATCCCCTACTACACCTTGTAGGCTTCATGAACATAAGAAATTTGTCTCGGACTCTGGGTTGAAGGGCCGTGCAAGGTCTCTGCATGAGGCACCCTGTGAGCAAGTGAAACTCGACTCAGCTCCAGATTTGTTCGGCCAGGTTAGGAAGCCTGGTTTCTGCACCCAAGTGGCTTTCCCAGGGTCTGTCTGTGCTTTCTTCAGGATACAAGCCGTGTGGATTAAAGGCTCTTGGTGCTCTAGCCAGGAGTCACTGCTGTGCCTCTGAGGTGGGAGAGCCAACTTCAGGAAACTGGTCCACAAGAGACCTCCCAGCTCCATGTAATATCAAAGGGCAAAAATCTCCCAGAGATCTCCATCTCAACACCAACACCCAGCTTCACTCAATGACCAGCAAGCTACAGTAATGGACACCCTGTGCCAAACAACTAGCAAGACAGGAACAAAATCCACCCATTAGCAGAGAGGCTGCCTAAAATCATACTAAGTTCACAGACCACAAAACACACCACCAGAGAAAGACCTACCCACCAGAAAGAGAAGATCCAGCCTCACCCACCAGAACACAGGCACCAGTCCCCTCTACCAGGAAGCCTACAAACTCACTGAACCAACCTTACTCACTGTGGGCAGACACCAAAAATAACAGGAACTACGAACCTGCAACCTGCAAAAAGGAGACCCCAAACACAGTAAGATAAGCAAAACGAGAAGACAGAAACACACACAGCAGATGAAGGAGCAAGGTAAAAACCCACCAGACCTAACAAATGAAGAGGAAATAGGCAGTCTACCTGAAAAAGAATTCAAAATAATGATAGTAAAGATGATCCAAAATCTTGGAAATAGAATAGAGAAAATGCAAGAAACATTTAACAAGGACCTAGAAGAACTAAAGAGGAAACAAGCAACGATAAACAACACAATAAATGAAATTAAAAATACTCTAGAGGGCATCGATAGCATAATAACTGGGGCAGAAGAATGGATAGGTGACCTGGACGATAAACTAGTGGAAATAACTATTGCAGAGCAGAATAAAGAAAAAAGAATGAGAAGAATTGAGGACAGTCTCAGATACCTCTGGGACACTATTAAAGGCACCAACATTCGAATTATAGGGGTCCCAAAGAAGAAAAGAAAAAGAAAGGGACTGAGAAAATATTTGAAGAGATTATAGTTGAAAACTTACCTAATATGGGAAAGGAAATAGTTAATCAAGTCCAAGAAGCACAGAGAGTCCCATACAGGATAAATCCAAGGAGAAACACACCAAGACACATATTAATCAAACTATCAAAAATTAAATACAAAGAAAAAAATAAAAGTAGCAAGGGAAAAACAACAAATAACATACAAGGGAATCCCCTTAAGGTTAATAGCTGATCTTTCAGCAGAAACTCTGCAAGCCAGAAGGGAGTGGCAAGACATATTTAAAGTGATGAAGGAGAAAAATCTACAACCAAGATTACTCTACCCAGCAAGTACCTCATTCAGATTTGATGGAGAAATTAAAACCTTTACAAACAAGCAAAACCTGAGAGAGTTCAGCACCACCAAACCAGCTTTACAACAAATGCTAAAGGAACTTCTCTAGGCAAGAAACACAAGAGAAGGAAAAGACCAACAATAACAAACCCAAAACAATTAAGAAAATGGTAATAGGAACATACATATTGATAATTACCTTAAATGTAACTGGATTAAATGCTCCCACCAAAAGACATAGACTGGCTGAACGGATATAAAAACAAGATCCGTATATATGCTGTCTACAAGAGACTCACTTCAGACCTAGGGACACATAAAGACTGAAAGTAAGGGGATGGAAAAAGATATTCCATGCAAATGGAAATCAAAAAAGCTGGAGGAGAAATTCTCATATCAGACAAAATAGATGTTAAAATAAAGACTATTACAAGGGACAAAGAAAGAGAATGCATAATGCTCAAGGGATCGATCCAAGAAGAAGATATAAAAATGGTATATATTTATGCACCCAACATAGGAGCACCTCAATACATAAGGCAAATACTAACAGCCATGAAAGGGGAAATCGACAGTAACACAATCATAGTAGGGGACTTTAACACCCCACTTTCACCAATGGATAGATCATCCATAATGAAAATAAATAAGGAAACACAAGCTTTAAATGATACATTAAACAAGATGGACTTAGTTGATATTAATAGGACATTCCATCCAAAAACAACAAAATACACATTTTTCTCAAGTGCTCTTGGAACATTCTCCAGGATAGATCATATCTTGGATCACAAATCAAGCCTTGGTAAATTTAAGAAAATTGTAATTGTATCAAATATCTTTTCCGACCACAATGCTATGAGACCAGATATCAATTACAGGAAGAGATCCATAAAAAATACAAACACATGGAGGCTAAACAATACACTATTTAATAACGAAGTGATCAGTGAAGAAATCAAAGACGAAATCAAAAAATACCTAGAAACAAATGACAATGGAGACACGATAACCCAAAACGTATAGGATACAGCAAAAGCAGTTCTAAGAGGGAAGGAAGTTTATAGCAATGCAATCCTACCTTAAGAAACACGAAACATCTCAAATAAACAACCTAACCTTGCACCTAAAACAATTAGAGAAAGAAGAACAAAAAAACGCCAAAGTTAGCAGAAGGAAAGAAAGCATAAACATCAGATCAGAAATAAATGAAAAAGAAAGAAGGAAACGATAACAAAGATCAATAAAACTAAAAGCTGGTTCTTTGAGAATATAAACAAAATTGATAAACCATTAGCCAGACTCATCAAGAAAAAAAGGGAGAAGACTCAAATCAATAGAATTAGAAATGAAAAGGAGAAGTAACAACTGACACTGCAGAAATACAAAGGCGCATGAGAGATTACTACAAGCAACTCTATGCCAATAAAATGAACAACCTGGAAGAAATGAACAAATTCTTAGAAATGCACAACCTGCCAAGACAGAACAAGGAAGAAATAGAAAATATGAACAGACCAATCACAAGCACTGAAATTGAAACTGTGATTAAAAATCTTCCAACAAACAAAAGTCCAGGGCTGGATGGCTTCACAGGCGAATTCTATCAAACGTTTAGATAGAGCTAACACTAATCCTTCTCAAAATCTTACAAAATGTAGCAGAGGGAGGAACACTCCCAAACTCATTCTATGAGGCCACCATCAACCTGATACCAAAACCAGACAAAGATGTCACAAAGAAAGAAAACTACAGGCCAATATCACTGATGAACATAGATGCAAAAATCCTCAACAAAACACTAGCAAACAGAATCCAACAACACATTAAAAGGATCATACACCATGATCAAGTGTTTATTCCAGGAATGCAAGGATTCTTCAATATATGCAAATCAATCAACGTGATACATCATATTAACAAATTGAAGGAGAAAACCATATGATCATCTCAGTAGATGCAGAGAAAGCTTTCGACAAAATTCAACACCCATTTCTGATAAAAACCCTACAGAAAGTAGGCATAGAGGGAACTTTCCTCAACATAAAAAAGGCCATATATGACAAACCCACAGCCAACATCGTCCTCAATGGTGAAAAACTGAAACCATTTCCACTAAGATCAGGAACAAGACAAGGTTGCCCACTCTCACCACTATTATTCAATATAGTTTTGGAAGTTTTAGCCACAGCAATCAGAGAAGAAAAAGAAATAAAAGGAATCCAAATCAGAAAAGAAGTAAAACTGTCTCTGTTTGCAGATGACATGATACTCTACATATAGAATCCTAAAGATGCTACAAGAAAGCTACTAGAGTTAATCAATGAATATGGTAAAGCATCACAGTACAAAATTAATGCACAGAAATCTCTGGCATTCCTATACACTAATGATGAAAAATCTGAAAGTGAAATTAAGAAAACACTCCCATTTACCATTGCAACAAAAAGAATAAAATATCTAGGTATAAACCTACCTAAGGAGAACAAAGACCTGTATGCAGAAAATTATAAGACACTGATGAAAGAAATTAAAGATGATACAAATAGGTGGAGAGATATACCATGTTCTTGGATTGGAAGAATCAACATTGTGAAAATGACTCTACTACTCAAAGCAATCTACAGATTCAATACAATCCCTATCAAACTACCACTGGCATTTTTCACAGAACTAGAACAAAAAATTTCACAATTTGTATGGAAACACAAAAGACCCCGAATAGCCAAAGCAATCTTGAGAACGAAAAAAGGAGCTGGAGGAATCAGGCTCCCTGACTTCAGACTATACTACAAAGCTACAGTAATCAAGACAGTATGGTACTGGCACAAAAACAGAAATATAGATCAATGGAACAGGATAGAAAGCCCAGAGATAAACCCACACACATATGGACACCTTATCTTTGATAAAGGTGGCAGGAATGTACAGTGGAGAAAGGACAGCCTATTCAATAAATGGTGCTGGGAAAACTGGACAGGTACATGTAAAAGTATGAGATTAGATCACTCCCTAACACCATACACAAAAATAAGCTCAAAATGGATTAAAGACCTAAATGTAAGGCCAGAAACTATCAAACTCTTAGAGGAAAACATAGGCAGAACACTCTATGACATAAATCACAGCAAGATCCTTTCTGACCCACCTCCTAGAGTAATGGAAATAAAAACAAAAATAAACAAATGGGACCTAATGAAACTTCAAAGCTTTTGCACAGCAAAGGAAACCATAATCAAGACCAAAAGACAACCCTCAGAATGGGAGAAAATATTTGCAAATGAAGCAACTGACAAAGGATTCATCTCCAAAATTTACAAGCAGCTCGTGCAGCTCAATAACAAAAAAACAAACAACCCAATCCAAAAATGGGCAGAAGACCTAAATAGACATTTCTCCAAAGAAGATATACAGAATGCCAACAAACACATGAAAGAATGCTCAACATCATTAATCATTAGAGAAATGCAAATCAAAACTACAATGAGATATCATCTCACACCAGTCAGAATGGCCATCATCAAAAAATCTAGAAACAATAAATGCTGGAGAGGGTGTGGAGAAAAGGGAACCCTCTTGCACTGCTGGTGGGAATGTGAATTGGTTCAGCCACTATGGAGAACAGTATGGAGGTTACTTAAAAAACTACAAATAGAATTACCATATGACCCAGCAATCCCACTACTGGGCATATACCCTGAGAAAACCAAAATTCAAAAAGAGTCATGTACCAAAATGTTCATTGCAGCTCTATTTACAATAGCCCGGAGATGGAAACAACCTAAGCGCCCATCATCGGATGAATGGATAAAGAAGATGTGGCACATATATACAATGGAATATTACTCAGCCTTAAAAAGAAATGAAATTGAGCTATTTGTAATGAGATGGATAGACCTAGAGTCTGTCATACAGAGTGAAGTAAGTCAGAAAGAAAAAGACAAATACCGTATGCTAACACATATATATGGAATTTAAGGGGAAAAAAAATGTCATGAAGAACCTAGGGGTAAGACAGGAATAAAGACACAGACCTACTGGAGAACGGACTTGAGGATATGGGGAAGGGGAAGGGTGAGCTTTGACAGGGCGAGAGAGAGTCATGGACATATACACACTAACAAACGTAGTAAGGTAGATAGCTAGGGGGAAGCAGCCGCAAGGCACAGGGATATTAGCTCGGTGCTTTGTGACAGCCTGGAGGGGTGGGATAGGGAGAGTGGGAGGGAGGGAGACGCAAGAGGGAAGACATATGGGAACATATGTATATGTATAACTGATTCACTTTGTTATAAAGCAGAAACTAACACACCATTGTAAAGCAATTATACCCCAATAAAGATGTTTAAAAAAAAAAAAAAAAACTGAAAAAAAAAAAAAAGGA
>NW_021703770.1:56360606-56547878 GCF_005190385.1 Monodon monoceros | reverse complement strand
ACCTAATGAAACTTCAAAGCTTTTGCACAGCAAAGGAAACCATAAAAAAGACGAAAAGACAACCCTCAGAATGGGAGAAAATATTTGCAAATGAAGAAACTGACGAAGGATTAATCTCCAAAATTTACAAGCAGCTCATGCAGCTCAATAACAAAAAAACAAACAACCCAATCCAAAAATGGGCAGAAGACCTAAATAGACATTTCTCCAAAGAAGATATACAGATTGCCAACAAACACATGAAAGAATGCTCAACCTCATTAATCATTAGAGAAATGCAAATCAAAACTACAATGAAATATCATCTCACACAGGTCAGAATGGCCATGATCAAAAAATCTACAAACAATAAAGGCTGGACAAGGTGTGGGGAAAAGGGAACACTCTTGCACTGCTGGTGGGAATGTAAATTGATACAGCCACTATGTAGAACAGTATGGAGGTTCCTTGAAAAACTACAAATAGAACCACCATACCACCCAGCAATCCCACTACTGGGCATATACCCTGAGAAAACCATAATTCAAAAAGGGTCTTGTACCAAAATGTTCATTGCAGCTCTATTTACAATAGCCAGACATGGAAGCAACCTAAGTGTCCATCATCAGATGAATGGATATAGAAGATATGGCACATATATAGAATGGAATATTCCTCAGCCATAAAAAGAAACGAAATTGAGTTATTTGTAGTGAGGTGGATGGACCTAGAGTCTGTCATATAGAGTGAAATAAGTCAGAAAGAGATAAACAAATACCATATGCTAACACATATATATGAAATCTAAAAAAATAAAATAATGGTCATGAATAACCTAGGGGCAAGATGGTAATAAAGACACAGACCTACTAGAGATTGGACTTCAGGATATGGGGAGGGGGAAGGGTAAGCTGTGACAAAGCGAGAGAGTGGCATGGACATATATACACTGCCAAACATAAAATAGCTAGTGGGAAGCAGCCGCATAGCACAGGGAGATCTGCTGGGTACTTTGTGACCACCTAGAGGGGTGGGATAGGGAGGGTGGGAGGGAGGGAGACACAAGAGGGAAGAGATATGGGAACATATGTATATGTATAACTGATTCACTTTGTTATAAAGCAGAAATTAATACACCATTGTAAAACAATTATACTCCAATAAAGATGTTAAAAAAAAAAAAAGGTACCATGAACTTCTGCACCACTCATCTGGGTGGACCAACTGAGATAACAGTTACGAAAGTGTTTTCCAATGTGGAAAATTCTCTTCCCACTTGCAGAAATGATTACAATAAAATGTTACTCACTGGTGACAAAAAAATAAATAAATTTGTCTCTTTTTTTTCACTGCTGTATCTTGAATTTGTAGAAAAATATTTGCTGCAGAGAAAGTGTGCTCAATACGTATTGCCAAATGCATGTATGTAGGAATGAATGAATAGTAGGATTAACATTAATGAGAAAGTTAATATGAATTTTTTTGCAAACCATATGTAATATTTCATAAATGTGAAACTTTGTTATTATCTTCATGATTATTATTAGCTAGGTAACAATGAAGTTAACTATAGGGTAAATTGACAAATATTCAACGTTGTTTCAAGACAAAATAAAAAGGTAAAATATTGTGACTTTTGTAACACATATACATTGCTGTGAGAAAAATTATGACTGTGAAAGCTTTAAACTGTAGGTGTTTCTTTGGTTGTTGTTTTTTTAATGGCTGCTTCAATTAAATAGCTTCAGGTAAAGGTATTCTGAGGAAGAATCCTAGAAAATAGTAAAATAATATAGTTACAGAATAAAACAAACCATCTTTAAATCAAGGTAGCCTGATGGTGTTAATAAGGGACACTTTTATTAGCATGCCAGGGTTCTGAGAAGCAACCTCAAACCAATCTTCCAGCAATAATGTTTTGTCACTCTTCCCATTATTTATTTTCTACAATCCTGCTTCATTTTTCCTCTATTTGTTTGCTCATTCCCTAAGTTTTGAATGTCATTCCACAGCCATGGCCCTACTGCCTCCATTAGTTAAAACTGGAAAGGCTCACATTAATTAACACCCCTGGTGTTATCCCAAGACTCTTTCCTACCTCTTAGTCTGTATCCTGTGCTGCTTTCCTGGTACCCAAACCCCATCACCACCTTCCTGGTTTCACTTTTGTTCTGTTCAGTGTGACCCCTTGTGCACTCTTAATTTGGTGGCAATTGTATAACCTTGGCATATATTTTTCCCATAGTAAAATTATTTGCACATTTATGCCCTGTGTTGGGATATCATCACATAGATTACTTTGTATTTTCCCCTCAAATTATTTATTGCACTAATTTTATTGTTTTAACCATAAAATGTTTTTAAAACTCTATTTTACATTTTGTACATTTATTGGTGTGAGAATTGGCAATTTTACAGTTCTGTTTCAATGCATGATTATTTTTGTAACCAAAATAAATGTTAGATTGTAAAAGACACTGTAACGGGAACCAAGAGAAAGGAGGTCATTTACCTCTCTTACATCTCTGGTTCTTCTCATGTGAACCAGGATTTAGATTAACTGATCAAGAGATCTTTCGGTTCTAACGTTCAATGATCCCACGTGTGCTGGTCCTTCCCTAGGGAAGCTTCTATGCAGGACAGAATACGTCCAGGCTAAACTGATGTGACATTTCAGTATTGTTCTCGCTGCCTTGTCATAGAAGTCTCTTCATTCTCTCTTTATGGAAATATGGTTAATTGGACCCCCTCTCTCCCAAACTATGGAATAAGTGGAGCTAATAGCACATGAGATCGTTTAAGCAGATAATTTTTTTAAACTTTTACTTTTTCTAACTTAAAATTTTACATATATATGCCATATATATGAAAAACGATCACATCAAACTCCTGATTTTATACATGTTAACATTTATGTTGAGGCTAAATTTATTTAAGGTCAAAAAGTGAGTAAGTCCAAGGAAAATTGTTGAATAAATATGTTACTGAGTCCAAGCTTGTACTACTTGTCTTACAGCAGGACAATAAATTGAGAGACCAGTTGTTGGGGCAATGAATAGTGACTTTATTTGGAAAGCCAGCAGACAGAGAAGATGGTGGACTAGTGTCCCGAAGAACCATCTTGCCCAGGGTTTGGACACTAATTTTTTTTCGTAGAACAAAACAGGAAAGGTAAGGAGGTAAAATAAAAAGGCAGTAAGTTGTTGCAAATATTTCCTGGCTCAGGTCAGACTTTGGAGCGGATGTGTTAATTTCTTCTTTCCTGCAGCCATTCACAGGTGGGCCTGGTCATGATGTTTCCTGTGAGCTAAACAGAGGTATTTTAACTTAATGCTCAAGCATGGGAGGCAGGGCTCCTGGAAATGGGCCATTATGTATACCTTAAGCTATAGGAAACATCCCTTTATTGATTAACTTGTAGCAAAAGCCATAGAACACAAAGGTTAAAGTAAAAGAAACACATCCAATATGGAGTCAGATTTGTTCTTTCCTATTACAAATTCATTTTATGTACTTAATCCCAGTGATACTTGTATATGGCAAAAACTATGAAAAATCTGCAGACATAGAAACTTTGGCTACATCAGTCCTAAAAGACCTAAGCAGATCCTAACCTGCTAGCTTTTTGTAAATTTGTACTTTCTCCTATATTCCTCCAATGCTGCTTTCCAAGGTTTCAGAGTCTACCTTTGCTCTTTTGCATACTCAAATCTTTCACCAGGACACAGAAGAGTGTGTTGATGATGTTTATTTTGCCTATTTGTATGTTGGAATTTATCGTTATTAAAATCCCTGCTAGCTTTGCTTCATTGGAGAATATTACATACATAGCCCCTTCAACACTAATGGGTTTTCTACCCTACTGAATTTTACTGTGACTTTGTCCCATCTCTAAAAATTGATCTGACAACATAGGCAACACCACCACGCAGGAACTGACAGTCAGTGACAGTTACTGGGAGGAAGAAGGGGCAATGGAATGTAACACTAAATAAAAATCTTTTTCAGAAATGCATCTGCAAGGCTACAAAAGGCTTCATTGTTTTAGGAAGCATCACTTCATTAATAGATTGGGGGTTTGAAGCTGAATTCAGCAATATTTTGAAAAATTCAAGTTCTCTTCATTAAATTATTTGTATCTGAGTTTTAAGAGATTTTTTTAAGGGCCATTTCACCACAAATTTTGTAGATAGGGTAACTGAAATTCATTATCTTCTCAGCTCTATTCCCAGACTAACTTTAATCAAAGGGAGTTTTATACTGAAGACATACAATTTCTATTTAATTAGATGGTCTAGGGCATATAGATGAGCTAATATTTCTAGAGGCATCTCTAAGGCTTTTTACAAGGGCCATTGTGTTTTACAGTGTCACAGAAAAAAAGGAAGTTAAATCATGATTTTTACTAGGGCTGTAGGGAAAAAAAAAAGCAATTGCCTTGCATTGTAAACAGGGTTATTCAAACCCCTTCTGCCCTAAGCAAAAAGTATAACGGCAGCTTTTAATCAGGTTATTACCTAAAGGTTCAGCATAGTCTCAGTTTTTAGAGGATGGCAATCTAACGCACTGTACAGGTAAATTAAAGAATAATATGTAGATGCTCAAGGAGCGTTATTAAGCAAAAGAACAAATCTGATTTCAGGTGGCTAAAGACAGTTGAGCAATTTGGTTGAGTTTCCCAATTTTTACATATTCATGTTACCTATTTATGGTTCTCTGTTTTAGGTCATCTTAATAGTGAAAGATACAGATGATACTAAATCAATATTGAATACAGTTTGATAAACGAGGCTCTCTGCATTCCCTCGTTTTTACAACATCCTTCGAACAGCTTCCTGGACTTTCTTAAAGGGGATACTCATAAAACCAGTAAGACACATTAGTGTTTTATGTAAATGGTACTCATTCTACAACCTATCTTGATGTTTTAATCCAACTGTTACACTAATCATTTTTGAATTCTCTCTGACTTCTAAAGTTATGAGAATAAATCAAAGTGTTTATGTATGGGAGACCAATTGAGTCTTTTCAGATTTCATTTAAATTGGCCTCAAGCATATTTCCTTTTATTTTTATTGTTCTTTCTTTATATCTGACCTACAGAGGCAATTTTGTTTCTATTTGATGGGAGAGCAAGTACAATATCTTTGATACTATAGTAGTCTCTGATGTATTGTTATGCTCAGGCTTGTCTTAATTTTACTACAGATAAACTCTTACTCTTTTAGCCTAATAGTCTTGTTAAATTTAACCTTCAAAAAAATGATGAAATCTTTGCTAAGCAAAGAAAATTGGCTTTTTTCTTATTTAATACTAACAGTAAATACGGAAGAAAACTCAATATGTTGTATTAGCCAATAAATCAATTCTAATTTCTTGAGCACTTAGTATGTGTCAATAACCATGCTATAAGAAACATATACAATATTTCCAGCTGTTAACCAGCTACTTTTTAGCTTCAGACATAGCAGTAAAACATAATAAGATAAATTGACAATATTCTGAAACAATTTATTACTGAAAGTTTAATTACCTGGACAAAAGTGATATAGGCTTTGAAATTAAGAATACAATAAAAACAGATGGAGGCAACTTACATAGGGAGAGGAATGATACAAGAAAAGTGAAGGAGGAAGGAAGAGGAATAGAGGTTTTTCCCATAGTGAAGGGAGCATCTCAAATGTTAAACTGACAACCACATCACTAAAAATGAATGTAAACTCCTTAGCCACATGCAGGAGCAACTGTGGAACCACTGAGGTAGTCATTACTGGAATTTGAGTTTGCTTCCACTTGATGGTGCTATTTTATTATCCAAGATTTGCTAGCTAAAATTAATTGATTACATTTAGAAATAAACATTCCGAAGTTAATTTTCTTGTTTCACAAATAAAGTAAATATTAACACTAATGTATTGGCAAACCATCAGGATACTTAAAACTATAAAAATAATGTAACAAAAGAGATATCAGTTAAGTATGAACAGATGAGATATAAAATATAGACCTAATTACATCTGTTATGTCTATATTCAGTTGTTCCCAAAAGAGACCTATAACATATTGCATATTTTGTTATAAAAATTTGTTTCTTATCATATTTCCCCCTTAAATCCAGTAACATCATTATTGCATTCCTTCTAGAAAAGCAGAGTTCAAACCACTGATTTGGCTGTCATCAGTTTCATTCAAGTTATCATCTTAAATGACAAATAATTTTTATTTCACTTTCATTTATATTTTTACTTCTGTTTGTCTTGTATTCAAAGTATGCATGTTCATATTTGAAGATCTGGAAAACACAAAGGAATAAAAAGCACCAAAAAAATCAAAATTTATTCATTGATTCACTTCTCAAATATTTACCCAACCCTTTACCCAGCACTGGCAACTCAACAGCAATTCAGATGCCATAGCTGACCTCAGGTCACCAGCAGTAGAGCAGAGGGGGCAAACATGCAAGCTGGCATTTCAAAGCAGAATAATATGGACACTACAGGAGCACAGAAAGACGTGTAAGCTGGGCATAAAGGAGGCAACATACAAACTGGATCTTAGCAGTTTTGCTCCTTCTTTCTTCTTTCCTTTTTTGGTTAAGGAAGGAGGGAGTCAAATAAGTGTTTTGACTGAAAGCCAGATGAGAGGAAATATTTAGGTAGGAGATTGGAGCCCAGGGTTTGAAACACTTGTGAAGGGGTTGGGCTTGAGTAGGCATAGAGGCAGACCCCTCATTCTTGGAGACTGATAATAAAACTCTTTTGATGTGGGAGAAGGCAAGTTGAAAATGATGGAGATAAATATTGGATAGTGACTCCTAGAGAAGAGTAATGAAGATTTGAAGTAGTCATTGGAAGAAATAGGGGAGTTTGTTGATCAAGAATTACTACAAAGTATTATACTGGAAGCTGAGATTCTAACTGAGACTCTAAAAGATGAGTTTGCAGTGAACCTGAACACCATTGTTTTTGTGTTTTATTAGAAGCATTGGCTTAAAAAAAAAGATACATAGTTGGCATGTAAAACCTAGTAGCATTTACTATTATCATAGTAGTATTAATTCATTTTTGGCTTTAACAAGTTAATCCAAAACTATGAAAAACCAAGAGGGTGGAAAATTTACTTTTCTCAATTATAAATTGGAATGGAGTCTAAGAGTTTACTGTCTACCTTATTTTTAAGAACTCTAGAATTACATGAGTTAAGATATACCCTTTCAGGGAATTTTCTCCTTAATATAATATTTCTTCATCACCCTAACTTCCAAGAATGTTAATAATAAAAATGTCTTTCATCCTCAACTCTGCATCTTCAAAACCTACCCATCTATCAAGTCTAAGTTTAGATCTTACCTTCTACATGAAGCATTCCTTATGTCTTTACTTATGGCTTGAAATCCCATTTCAGACAAAATAACTCCTCCTCATGTAAAAATTCAGTATTTTATTATATTTAGTCAGTTTCAAGGTAGAAGATTGTATTGAGGTTAGTAGTGAATAGACCTAATTTCCTCTACTATCTATAAGCACATTTAGGATTAAATGCTAGTCTGTCCAGCTTTATACCGTTCAGTGCAAACCATGTACACAGCAAGGGCCACTAAATCAATCAAGACTTTAAAAACATTGTGAACTGAGCAAATTGAGTAATTACTTGTTTTTATTCCTAAAAATTCTGGGGCTGAGGGTAAGAGGCCAAATAGAAATCTGGGTTTTAAGGGAGGAGTTCAATCAAAGTGTAGAGAAAGGTATATTCTATGAAATGCAGTATCAATTTCCAACCACCAGCACATTGAAAATTGTAGTTGTCAATGTAGTGCACTGCTTTTAAGTTTTGAGAAGGATTAATATTATTCTAATGTATAGGAAGTACATACTACAAAAAATGTTTATTAGCTCATTTCCATTTAAAAATGCAGAATATTAGGGCCCTCAGAGGACAAGTTAAAATCTATCCTAAGCCTACTATAAGCTTCCTCTTGGCACTAAACTTGTTTATGTAATATCAAATTGAACTGTACTTTTTTTATTCTTGTTCATGTGTCTAGAAATAATCTGAAATTTCATATAAAACTGAGTCAGTCAGTTCTGATCCATCCATTTCCAATTGATTGATTTTTCCTTGATAGCTTCATTGTAATGAGAGATGTACTTTATATCAAATGTGAATATTTGGTCTGACAAATGCACTTTAATTTCTAAAATGAGAAAGGGCTATAAGGGAAATTTCCAATAGCTTTATCAGAAAAAAGAAAAAAAAAAAAACTTAATGGATTTCAAGCATAGCTTGTCAAAAAAAAACCCAGAAAACAAAAATCTGAATATAAACACGGAATTTCATATACTACAATAGAAAAAATTTTTTTTTCCGTTTTATCTTTTCAATAGTATCTCTGGATTGTAATTTTACCCCAGTACCGTAGAATCTTTGTCTTTATGTTTCTACCTGCTTTCCACAACTGGAGCCAATACTTCTAACTTGTCAGTCATATATGCTAGACTGGAACAAGCAAACTGTGGAAAACACAGGGATATTTCGAATAATCACCATGGCGTATTGGGAGAATTGTTTGGGTGAATTGACACAGCATTCACCAGTTCTGTTTATGCTATTTGCCTGCTGATTTTGTTACTGTAGTTCTTTTTGTTTAATATGTAGAAACAAGCTTAGGCACCTGGCAGAGATTCTCGAAATAAAGCAAGCCTCCAACTAGAGACAAGCAATTTGTTTGCATTTTCTTAATTCAAATAAAAATTTATTCTCTCCAGTTTTTCAAAGCATATGGCACAGCATGCTCAATTTCTACAAAATTCCATCCAAATAGTGTTGCAGTAGCAATGTTGGTTTTTCAAGCAAGGTTGCTCTGAGAAGAAGAAAAGAAACAGCATTCTTTTTCTTGAAAACACAAGCATCTCCCAGGCCACCCAGGTGGGTCTGGCTTTAGTTTCCAGAGGAGCAGCAGCATAACCTAGTGGAAAGACCCCGGACAAGAGCCCGCAGATTCAAGTTCTCAAGTCAGATCTTCAGACTGCTAATCACTCATTCAGGCTGTCTCTCTAGTACAGGGTGAACCAACTAACGGGTGTAATCAGCTCACTGAGAGAAAATAGAAATTGCTTTTTGCTGTTAGGAATTGTGTATGTCGAACAGAGCTTTAAAAAAAAAATCTGGTCAACATAGTCAAATGAAATTATAAAGGTAATCATATTCTAAACATTTGTTTCTAACCTCAGAAACATAATATTGTCAAACTATCTGTGAAACTTAAAACTGTGGACAAAAGTGAATACAGATTTAAATGAAATTTGTCATAATGTCTTGTGTAATATATATGACTTCTTTGATATTTTATTTTTTAACTATTTTCAAACATTATATGTGTATGTATGTGTGTGTAATATATTATATGTAATCATAGGTCAACATTAATCCACACAGTACATTTTCTCAACTTTAAACCTCCTAATTTTATTAGGTTATTAGTTAGGAATATATTTTAAATGTGTCACAGGCATTAGAGTTTTTAGTAAATAATTTAATTTTATGTGATCTAGAAATTTATTCACATAAATTATTGCAAAATATTCATCTGCATTAGGTAGTCCAGAAAAAAAAATGTAACACAAGTGAGGGAAAAAATATATTTTCTACAACATTTTTTTAAAACCAGGAATAGATTTAGAAAGTTTATCTTTAATTGTATGCTATTAAAATTACTTATAAATGTATGACTAAAATATAAGGGCACTGGAGACTGAAAATGAAATTGTGTTGCAGTTCCAAATCTCAAATCCTATCTATATATATTGAGAAAAATAAATAGCAACATTAGCAATCATGAATATTCTATATTTAATCTATGAAGCCAATTGAGATATATTGGATATCGCATTTCCAGATGAAGAATTTGGGAGCAAAACATGTTACAGTATCAGCTGACAAATACAGCATGAATAGAAAAGGTACCTTTCAAATTACAGCAATCACCCCTGCCATTTTTATCCCTTTCTGACTGGATCTTTAGTCAGTGGTTCATAATTTCACTGGGATTAATTTGCCAGCATTCTGAAGACACTTATCTTATTTTCTGGAATTCAGAAAGGGATCAGCCTCCACACAATCTATTTCACTTATCTTTCAGAACAGCAGCACATGATGAAAGGAGATTCATGTTGAATGAATATATTTGTCATTGTCCGTGGTGCCTAGATTATATGAATATGACCTAGATGATTTTTCTTTCTGAACACAATGGGACATACTTATGCATAAATAAATCCTATGCAGTTTAAGAACTATCCTTCTTACTAATTCCCATTTTAGTCATAATTGATATCCTCACCTTGATCATAAGTTATTTGCTCTTATAAGAATATTTTCTTGATCATAAAATAGAAAGTCTAGTTTCATACAAGCATTTTTATAATAAGCCATTAAATTATCTATTTGAATTCATTTATTTTTGAACCCAGATTATAATTACAAACTGCCTTGCTCATTTGGAGTCTATTTAGATGTCAAAATTAGTGTTATTATATATATATATATATATATATATAATTTATATGATAGAGAACTAAAGGTAAGATAAATATTTCTAAATATTTATATCCTTCTTTTTATATATATGAACCTGGTTTCATTGGTTTTTCTTCATTTTCTAAATGAAAAGGAAAAGAGCAAGTGAGACAAGCAGACTCAATAAAATATAAAACAGTGCTAAACTTGGGAAATCTTGATAGATGCAACTTCTCAGGAGTGACAATATAGGGGACACATTTCACTTTTAAACTTTTTTCCATTAGTTTTTTGACAGGAGTACACTAGTTCAGCTTTAATGAGATTCTAGTGTAAAAACTTCAGGGCTAAATAAAAGAAACAAATCAAAAGGACCGAATGATTGCCATTTAATGTGAGAGAATGAAAGTGCAAACAATCATTGTATGACATCTAGCTGTGCTAGTCACTGCAGAATGACAGGTAGAACAATTCAAAGTTACTGATCTAAAGACGGAATAACAGCTTATATGTTTGAAGTGCTTAGAAGATAAAGAAATAAAACAGACTCTGAGATGAGACATGGTTAAACCTTTTAAATTCCATGCCCTATTGTCAGTATCATTTGAATGGTTTTGTACACATTTTTTTCTGAAATAATGTGATTGAGGGAATTAATTTTAGAGCTTATTTTATGGTTTTATGCTTTGGGCTTCAGAGATTTTTTTAAGCTAAATGAGAATATCACATATAATACGCTTGCATAATCAAAAATACATTTTGCTGATTTGCTAGTCTGCATTGTAAGAACTCACATTTGTGGTTATATTTGTAGGTAAACTTAATGCCATCTGAGTTCTGCTCTGATTTAAAAGAAGCCTGATTATTTTCACACTTAAAAATAGTTTTAATTTCATACTGTCCTATTACTTATTTTTTTTTTATTTTAGAAGAAAAAATCACCAATTCTTTCTTTCAATAAGCCTTTTTATCAGTGAAATAACCCATTCTAGTTACTGCTGGAAACAATAATCTGTAATTGCTGCTTTCAGTCCTAATTTGGCCTGTCCTTACTTTTTCATCTCAATCTAATCTAAACCTATTTGAGCAAATAAAATGATATTTACCTCATCCTCTGTTACAAGCTTTCAAGATTACAGGCTTCAGGAAAAATCAATACAAAATACCATCTTAGCAGCAGGTTTGTGCTCAGTAAGAATGCTAACTTTTCTCCCCAGTATTTCTGACTCTCAGCTATCCTGGAGTGAAAGCAGAACTCATACCATTAAAAACAGAAAAAAATTTAAAAAAGAAAGAAAAACAAAACCACTTTAGTGATGCACTTGGTGCTGCATTAGTGGCAACTTTCAGCTTACAAGCCAAAGTGGAGTGTGTGGTCAAGCTCCCAACCTTTAACTCCTGTTTCTGCATGACGCATCTTACAGAGTTCACAAAAAGGAGGTTCTTGACCTCGCGGAAGATTTTTTTCAGACTCAAATACCATCTTCATTTATTATTTATTTGCTTCAAGCAGTTGGGACTTGAGGTATCATCATACCTGACTGGTTGATTTAAGGAAGTGGCCACCTCTCTGCGGGAGAATCTCATGAGAATAAAATCCTATTACTTTCCAAAAAGATTACTTCATTTACTTCCCAGAATAAGCTTTTGATGAAAACATTAGAATGTTGAGTTTGTAAACAACCAAGAATTCTCAAAAGTATTGCCCTTTTTTTGATGTTTCAAATGGAAGCTTATTTTGCTTTTTTTTTTTTTTTTTTTTGGCGGGGGTGGGGAGCATGTGAGTTTTTTAAACTTAGAACTTAGTGAACACAGATAAGTTAGCTATTGTAAGCAGACCTTGCTGGAATATTGGATTGTGGCACATGCATGTTCTTTAGTGGTCTAAAGGATAGGACTCCTTCAACCTTTTCAAACTTCTGGTGGAATTTTTCTCTTGCATCTATCAACATCCCTTGATTTTTGAGTAGACTCTGATTTGAAGATCTATGTCAGAAGATTAATTTGTCTCTATAGGGTATTAAGATGCATGATTAGAATGTTGTTTTTTTTTTTTTTAATCAAGCTGTAGACAAAAATTTTTGAAATATTTTTTTCAAAAAAAAAAAAATCCTTTTTCCCCATCCCTTATTCCACTAAAGAAGTAGAAGAAAATGTCTGGCAAATAATTTTTTCCCTAAGCATTATAATAGAATGGTAAACACTATAGAATTCTCAATAAATTTTTGAATTAGGAACATGTGCTATTTCTTCCATGTTTAATTGATATTGCTTTTAAGAGTATCATATTGGACACAATTTAAAAAACTACTTTAAAAAGCTAGTAGTAAGAATACTATTCATTTTCGTAATACAAATTCCACTGTAACAAAGGCCATTATATAACTGCTCTTGATTCAGCAGTATTTGATTTTAGAAAACACATTTTTCAAGATACTTTTTATTGAGAGTTATTCTTTTAATAAAGATTATTTTAAAGCTCCAAATGGTATAATTATATAATGTCGTTAGGTTTTATGACTCTCTTATAAATTGATATTTATTGTTATCCAAAAAAATTGATTAAACACCATTTTCTGATGATATTTTATATTAAGAAAAACATGTTTTCAGTGATAACCTCAGGTTAACTTTTTTTCAGACTTAAATTCTTACATAGTTTCAGGAACATTCAGTTCAGCAAAATAATAATGCAGTAAAGCAAAATAATTTTGATTATCCATTGGTTCTTGCTGAAATGCAATTTTACATCTGCATTTATTACCTAATTACTGGGTAAATACATTAAAGCATTTTCAAGATTCTCCAATATCAATTCCTATATTATCACTTAATCATATCTGAAAATGTTCATTATGTAAAATCATATGCAAAATGGTGGATAAGCATACAATATACCCATTTTGAAAATTCTAAAACTAAAACATAGAAATTTTAAAACCTATTGGGCCGGCCAAAAAGTTTGTTTGGGTTTTTCCATAAGATGTTACATACATAAAGGCAGAGCAAATGTTCTGGGTTTTTAATTTATTGTCAACCATTATATTCATCATTATAGCAATCGAATATCAAGCAGAATATAAAGATATATACACATTTTCTATTTTATTCTATTGGGTGTATACATAGCATAATCTCTTATCTAGATGCACTAAAACAGTCTTAAAGTAATATAAATCTAAACACAGAATAGTAATTTCTGTGATTCTTCCTGAAATCTTGATTTTATTTGACAAATTTCTTCTATGCATTATTTGAAACAGTTAATAAAAATGGTTAAATCACATGAACTTTTTCTTTTGGTAAAACATTTATGCTGCTGCAAGTAATACATAAGGATTTTTCACATAATATAGTTTAAGTCAAGGATTACTTTTGAGGGCCTTCATTTCTAAAGTTAGTTGATCACCATATCACCTAGGCTTGAAAGTAGCTTTATATATTAAGGAAAATAATTATCATTTGAAAGACATTTTAGTTCTTCTGCATTTACTCTGTGCCATGTTTTTGTTGTTTTTTTCAAATGTGGAAAGCAGACAAGAACTTAATACAATCTAATTTTTAATTTCTTTTTTTTAATAAAAGGAAATGATAATTTCCTTTTCTTTCATGTGTTTTGATGGAAAAGCACATAAATAATATGTATAGACATATAAGCCTATGTACATATATATTGTACACACATATGGGTGCAGACACACTGCACACGATCAGAGTTCAGTGGAATGTGTCCTAGGTTTAGCCACTGCAGTGTGTAAATAATCACCATTTGGTGAGTACATGACTATCACACATTATTTAATAGATGACACTGAAAGTTAGGTAGTGGCTGTTTACATAACGTTAACCATCTTTGGACCATTGTAAATTAAAGCTTAGAATTTCTATTGCATGGGATATTAAACTCTTAATATCTATTAGAATTTAATTTTTGTACACAACTAAATTTTTAATAACTGACTGCATTTTGGAATATTTATTTCCTTAGTAAGCGAAAATATTCTTTTTAAGAATTTTATCTTAAAGAGTTAACCCCAAGAAGAGTTTTAAGACTATTTTTTAAACATGATTATCATGGCTTTGTGTACTAACTAAATTAATAGTCATTCCTTAATATTCATTCCCTATTCACATTTCCTTGACTGTCTCAAACATTTTTTTTCTTATAAATGGTTGGTTCAAATAAGTACTCATCATCCACTTGCAGCATTCAGCTAATTTAATTTTTTCCCAGTTTTATTGAGAAATAATTGATATACAGCACTTATATGTTTAAGGTGTACTAACTGATATATTTCTAAAGGAGCTTTTATTCTATAGGTCTTTTTTTCTCTTTTTTAAATTTTTCCCTTTTTTTTTTTTTCTTTGTAAGAACTGAGTCATTTGACTTGTGAAATGTTCAACTGTTTCTTTGTGGCATTGTTTAACTTGTTCTTTTATTTTCAGTATTTGAATGGGTTAGATTAAGGTGCAATTACTTAAAGAAAGCACAATTTGTAAGTTGTGTTACATCCTTCATATTGCATCACAACATGAAGTATACAGCGTTAGTTCATCTCGTTTTGTGTCAGTGAGTTATTAATACAAAAATATTACCAAATATTTTTTTGTGAACAAGAAAGTCATGAAATCTCAGTGGTACACAATGAGAAGCATTTATTCTCATGGATCTGTGAGTCAGCTGTGCTCCAGCTAATCAGCCATAAAGAAAGTTGTTATATATAAAACTCTGATATCTGTGAAAACTCAGCTTCAAATGACTCTCATCTAACCAGGAATATCAGGCTTAATTCTCCTCAACAGAATTGAAAAGTCACAGGAGGATGTGGGGAAACCCACTAAATTTCTTAAAGCCTAGGTTTGGAACTGGTATAGTATTTCCACAAATATGCCATTGATCAGAGCAAGTCATATGACCAAGCCAAGTCAAACTTGACAATAAAAGTGGATACAAAGAGGGTTAAAGAATTGGGACCATTCAATCTACCAAACACATCCAGTGATGCTAAGATGGATCATTAGGTTTGTAGTGTTGGGCCTATTCATCTAATAAAAATTTGTCCTTAAGATTTTTATTCCATGGATTTAGCATCCATGAATGATTGTTATCTAAGTATATTTTTAAATTGTTTTTATTTTTCAGAGGTTGCAAAATGCTAAATTTCTATTTTATCATTCCTTCTGCGTTTAGCAACTAGAATTATTTTTTTTTAATTTCCCTCATTGTTAGGGATTGAATATTTATGCCTCAACAAAATTCATATGTTGAATCCCTGACCACCAATGTGATGGTATTTGGATATGGGGTCTTTGGGAGGTAATTCGGGTTAGATGAAGTCATGAGGGTGGGACCCTCATGATATTAGTGCCCTTATCAGAAGAGAGCAGAGTTGATCTCTTTCTCCCCACTGAGGAAAGGCCATGTGAGGCCACAGCAAGGCTCCCGTCCACAAGCTGGGAAGAGAGTTCTCACCAGAAACCAAATTATCCAGCTCTTTGATCATGGTTTTCCTAGCCTCTAGACTGTGATATATAAACTTCTGTTATTTTAGTCACAGTCTATGATATTAGCAGACTACTATACTCATCAACAATTTCATTACCCTTTGCTTGCATGCAAGAAAAGCAAAATAAATGTTTGATAATTTCCTTGTACTTATCAATTTTCAGAATAATTAGCTGATATTCTAGTAACATACACAGTGAGCAATGTTATCTTTAAATCTAGTATTTTTAAGTTCTCATTTTTTACATATATTTGGTGTTTCAATTTATTGCATTCATTAAAAAAAATACTGTTTCAGGTTAGGCTATATAAACTCACTAAACTACCCATTTCTTTGCTGTGAACCCATGAATATTTGATATTTTTTCTTCCTTTTCGAAAAGTAAAATATCTCAATTTCATCCTGTATATTTCCTACCTTATATCTGGAACTAGCCATTTATCAAGGATTTCTGATTCCTTTCATTGGGAAATAGTGTTTAGAGACCACGGTCTGACTGTTAAAGCCAGGAAATACCTTTTTAAGAAAAAAAGGAAAACACAAGTTGTTCTCAATTACAAAGTAAAGATTAGGAAGATTTTATTTCTTAGATTCATAAGCAAATAACCTTTTTACTTATATACTTAGATAATGCTACTACTATCCTTAACATGACATGAAATTATGCTTATCTTTTCAGTGATTTATTGAGACTTTCTTGCTGGTGTGTGTGTGTGTGTGTGTGTGTGTGTGTGTGACTAATGGTAAAACTAACTAAAATTACTAATCTCGATTATAGTTGATGTCTATGGCCATGGTGATCCATGAAGTAATCAAATTCATTACATAAACATCATTAAATCACAGAAATTTTGAGTTGGAAATCACCTAAGAGAACATATAGTTTAATAATAAAATTAAAATATGCAGGGAAGAGAAGTATGAGATATATAGGGAGCAGAATCAGAGAACATACGAATCAAAATTCAGTGAAGACTGGGGATGGGAGAAGAATTGACTACACAGGGTCATGAGGGAAGTTTTGAGAGTGATAAAAATGTTCTATGTGTTGATTGAGGTGATGGTTACATGGGTGTGTGCTTTTATGACCTCATCATGTACATTTTAAATGAGTTAATATTACAGTATGAAAATTATATCTCGATAAAGTTGATTTCAAAAACTCCTATGGAGAGTTCAGTCAAAATTTTTATACCAAACATTATCTGCTCAGACCTGGTAGATTCCGAGCAGGGATCTACAAGCAATTCTTCTGAGAAGCAGTTACCTCATTCTGCAGATGACATAAGTGGAAAAAGGGGAAATTGAGTGACCATCGGCATAAAGGCAGAAGCTAACCAGGACGAGGCTGAGTCTCCTGATTCCAGTTCAGTGCTTTGCCTACAATGACAACAAATTGAGCTCACTGATCTCTGTGTTTATAATTGGAGTCATTTTTGAGCCTTTTAATAATAAAATTGTTCAAAAACTATTGTGAAGAGCAAGAAGCCAATCTGGAACTGTTGTCAAAGTTAACTGTTTTTTGAATCTATTTTTAGGGGAATCCATGGCTAATATGTTTTGTAAGCATATTTTTATTCCTAGATAGTTGTAGAGTAAAAAGTTCCAAGTATGAACTATTTTCATGCATTTGGAAACATTATGCTGGATTTGTCAGGAAGGGAAATACTTTCAAAAGCTATTAAACTGTTTTGCCTAAAGTAAATGGATTTAGAGAAGATTGTTAAATGGAGAGGAGATGAGATGATAAATGAAATGCTTATGTGAGAATTGTGAATCAGTTTGAGATAAATACAAAATAGTAAATGTATAAGCAGAGCATCACTGTACTTGACATTTATACAAATATGACTTTAAAATAAGGATATTGAGAAGTTGAAGAAAAACACAAATTCCTTGACAACGGAAACAATAAAATAGTGGAATCATTTACATTTATTTAACTGCTATTCATATTTAACATTATTCTATTACTAACAAATTAAGTGAATTACGTCAACAGAGAAAAGGCTTGTTCAAATGTTAGTCCCTCTTGTTAAGTTCTTTACATGCTGAGGGTCAGGTGCCTTCAGTTCATCTTAACTGTCACTAGGTGGCACTCTGGTACCCGTGGGAGCATAAACCAACCACCTGCTTCCATTGGTTGGTGGAATTGGGAAATATCAACCACTCCCCCTAACAAATTGCACATTTTTTTTTTCTTCAAAATATAACCATGGAGGGCTTCCCTGGTGGCGCAGTGGTTAAGAATCTGCCTGCCAATTCAGGGGACACGGGCTCGAGCCCTGGTCCAGGAAGATCCCATATGCCGTGGAGCAACTAAGCCCGTGAGCCACAACTACTGAAGCCCGCGTGCCTAGAGCCTGTGCTCTGCAACAAGAGAAGCAACTGCAATGAGAAGCCCGCTCACCGCAGCGAAGAGTAGCCCACACTCGCCGCAACTAGAGAAAGCCCGCAACAAAGACCCAATGCAGCCAAAAATAAATAAATAAATAAATTTATATTAAAAAATATATCTATATATATATAACCATGGAAATAGCTAATGACTTCAAGTTCTCTTGAATCCTCTCTTCAAAGTTCTTTACAATTTTTCCTCGTGGTACTTACTGAATACACTCTTAACCTGGGACTCAGCTTTGATTAGGGATGAAGTCTGGCTACATTCTTAGGTATGAAGCAGTTGCCACTCTGTTAAAGTGTCTCAAACAGACCAAGGCTTCTACCAAACTTGTTCTACAATAGTTAGTTCTTAATAATATCAACAACAAAAATATTATCCATGGAAAATTTCTAGGGACAATCCTAAGTATATGCATGCCCAAATCTAAAAGAAGCACTTATATTCTAGACCAATCTTTAAAATATATTCTGAAATTCTCTCAGTAAAATATCCCTGATAATATCTGTTAATACAACTATTTTTTCTTTATTTTATTACTTTGAGCATCAATCTTTCTGGATTTCATGATTCCAAACTCTGTTTAAAAAAAATCTTGTCTTAGTAGCCTATTGCATCAAGATATCAGCATTTTTCACCTAATTAAATAGCAATTTAAATTTTACCATTTATACTGACTAAAGGTTTATGTTAAAAGAATCTTATCTCTTTGGCACTTCTCTAAATCTGTTACAAATTAAATTATGTAACTCAAAATATGGGAACTTCTGTTGTCTCCAAAAACCCATGACATTTCTTTTCACCTTTCGGGGAAAGTAGGACAGGGATCAGTCTGGTAAGTGTAACTTGTGTTTTGTATAGTCTTTTATATATATCTGGAACTCACTTGTTAACTATGAAAAGGATAATTTAATTAACACACTATGATTAAAGTCAACAAAATCTACCAAAGCTAAAGGTGTTTTATACTCTTTGAAAGCCATTCTACTTGGTAATAAGGAATTCTACTATATTTCTCAAATGCAAAACATAGGCAATGACAGAAGATACCATTTGCCCCACAGTGCCTCTCATTAGTGGGTTATCAGAGCAAGCATTTTCACAAGAAAATTGTTTAAACTAAAGAAGGCTAACTGTTTAGTTCACATACACTGTTGGAATTCTATGCATAACTGCCTAAAGAGTATTCCAAGTAAACATTTCAACTGGAAGAAATTGACTTGACAACTTTGTTACTTAATAAATTATTCAAATCAAGTTTCTGATTTGGTATGTAGGAATTACCTCAACAATATCTCATCTAAGGTTATGATTACATTGTCATTGAAAAGAAATGAGCAATTTGGCTTCATTCTTGACTCTTGGAATAGTAGGACAAAACTTTTGGGGGGATACATTTATATATCTCTATACATTGTCTGTAAATTTACCACATTAAAAAAATGGTTACCTCTAAAGTTGTGACTTTAAATATGCCTTTCTCACTACCTTATTTTAGCAATAATCACTTCTTTAGTTTTCTTCCACATAAAGTATCTAGTGAATACAGAATTCTGCTTTGATTTTGCTTTTTGGCTTTGTTTTTTTACTTTTCAATAAAGAAGACTGAAAGTAACTCTCTATAGTACTATATAGCTAAAGCACATCTAAATGAAAGGATGGAAAACGAATCACTAAGACTTTCCTGGGAAATTTCTTAAGAATGATAGACATGAAAGAACTAAAGGTAACAGATGTTTCAAACAAGGCAATATAAAGCCCAGATGTTTGGCACATTCACGTAGTGGTAACTGGGCAAGTGAGAGTCATATTTTCCTTTTTCCAATAATCATTATGCTTTCCCTATTTAAAAAACTCTTTTTAAATAAGAAATGTTGGTGAGAGAAAGAAAAACATCAACACAACAACAAATTAATTTACTGTCTCTCATAGTTTTTGACAATTGTGTGGTGAATTCCAGAGAAAACAGATATTTATACAAACGAATATATATTTTTAAAAAAGCATTACTGAAACAGAGATAACATAAAAGGAAAAAATTTTTTTCTGCAGTTATTATTTTAGACATGTTGGGAGTAGGCTAGCACAGTTAATGGTTCTGTAGAATGTGTTCATTTCTGTATACCCAGATTGGAGAAAACAAGTTTTGGAATCATCTAAAAATATTGTATGTTTCTCAGGAGTGGAATAATAAAAGCCTTAGTCAATGAATAAAAGGATGTATATAAATAAGTTCTCTTATAAGGCAAAACTTCTGGCTGGTTGTCTTATCATATGTTCAACTGATGTAAAAGAAACAGAGTTTTATAAACAGCTTTAAGTAGTCAGAATATTTCACTTTAAATTCTCTAGAAAATTTGTACTTATACAATTTTCAAATTATCCACTGTTGAATTAAGATAAAAATACAACAGCATTTAAATTTCCCATCCTACTCTGTCCAGAAAGTCATTTTTTTAAAAAATAATTCTCAAGAGATTATTGAATATATTTCATATGTAACCCTTGATTTTTAAATAACTATTCTTCATGGTTAAAATGAAAGAAAAGAACCATTCAATATAATATTTTGTGCACTAAAAAAATACACTTATTTAAATAGAACCAATATCAGGTTTTGAAATAGAATATTATTTTCTTTATGGGAGGAAAATAAAGTTTTTACTTTTATAGACTATGTATCCCAGGATGATATCAAAGTATTTTCACATAGAAAAACTAGCTGCTATTACATATGAATTTTCAAAGCTTGCCAGAGCTTTGGAAGGAATGATGAAAATTACTATTGCACGACCTTCAGGTTTTCTTTGTTTCATAAAGGGCTAGGATAGCATTTTTGTCATTTTTCTTTCAGCTCTGGTCTTTCATCATAAATATCAAAGCATGCAATTATGCCTTCCCATATCCTACCACATTCTGTCTATTTTTCTATCCATGGTGATGGTGTTTTCTCTCTTTTTCACAAGACTTTTATTTTGTTTACTGAAACTCTGAAAAAGCTCAATGTGTTGACTAAAATAAAACGAATGTTATACTGATAAAATATTATTAAAGCAATAATAATATTTTTATCAAAGTCTACATCAGAAGCTGAGAGATTGCTCTACTATTGCTGAGTAGATTGCTGAATGTCATATGTACCGTATTCATATTAGAATGATTTGACCTACAGGTGGGATATTATTATTAATGTTTATTATGAGAAATAGGCTTGTCTAACCCCATGCAGTCTTGAATTTTCCTATTTTCACTTTATTTCTCATATTGAATTTGCTTTCTAAATGAGTCTTACTTATCCCATCTTAATATATATTCCAGGTATTTTACCCTAAATTTCCCCAAGATTTATTTATTATACTTATCTTAAATTAGAACTATCCTAAATAGGTCAGTGTGATAAATTGGCAATAACTTTCTATTTACTTCTTAGAAACTATAAATTAAAATAACATACAAGATAGATTAAGGCAAGGGATACAATAATAGTTTTGTATACAGTATGTCCTGTCTCCAAGCACTGATAAAATCCTGAAAAGTTATAAGCCAGGTGAGTATATACATTTGGATTTATTTCTATATTTGTTTCCATTAATATTAAAGGGTACATTTATAAAAAGATAAGTTGTCCCTTAGTATAATAGAAATCATACTTAAGCATCTGATTATTCGCCTAAAGGATGAATAATTGATAATTGGGCACCGGAGCCAGACAGACCTGAGTTGAAATCCCTATTTCTTTTCTTATAAATGAACATCTTTTGCCAAGTTATTTAACCTAAAAATGGACACAGTAATGATAGTTATCACCTGATAAAGACATTGGAAGTTTTCAGTGAGAATATGCTTGTGAAAATTTGGGCCCATTGCCAGGCAAGTAATGAGTTAAATGCATTATTACTATTAGCTATTATTACTTTGTTGATTTTGTCACTTTGTTATAGTTTGTGCATGTGAGAAAATTCTGATATATAATCATGTGCAAGGGGTACGTTTAATAAAGAAGGATGATTGTCCCTTCTTTGCTCAGTAAGAAAGCTGGCTTTGGAAAGCTGAACTGTGACGAGAGAACAGGCTGCTGCTTTGATCTAAGGTAGGGAGATCCTGCAAACAAGGATGAGAAAGACAAGTGCAGAAAGATCAAACAACACTTACCACAAAAATGAAATAGCTACAGATTAATAAAAGCAATGAGAAAGTGTGCTGAGCTTGGTAAAAACTGAACAACATTCAAACACATGAAATAAGGGAAACATCACAGTCATGTTGGAGTTTGAGAATAGCTAGAAGAAAAATGTCAGATTTTCTTACAGTGGCTATGAACAATCTGTTATTGCCAAGTTAGGGCATTTAAAATGACATTTCATATTGCACAAGATGCCCAAAGATATGATTTGCATGAGAGGAAAACTAGGTTTAGAATCCGGGTTTGCATTCAAGTTCACCTTTCACTTTACCAACAAAGTCTGTTTCAACAAATCAGTAACCTCTCTGATCTTGTTTCATTGTAAAACTGATGATATCAAGGGATGTGTTGAGGAGAGAGTGAGCCATTTTCAAGAGGAAAGGAAGAGAGTGAGACAGGGTCAAGAAAAGGCATTACAAGGATAGAGGGGCCCATGGCAGTAATTTGCAAGAGTAAAGAACCCAAGACACCCAACATGCCCATCATTGGAGGAATATTAAATTAGAGTTTCACATCCATACTATTAAATATTATGTGTCCATTGAAAACAGCTAGTCATAGCTGTAGTTTCCAAAGTGAAGTGTTTGTGTTGGAAGAACAGAGCAAGATGTAGGAGTGCATCTATAAAAAGACCCCAATTTTTTTATTAGGAAAACGTTATGGAAGTATACATAGCAATATATTTATAACATCTAAATCTGGGGATTGGAAAAGGAAGAAAATGTGGGAGGTCGGAGAAAACTTTCATCTTTTTTTCCTAACATACTTCTATATTTTAAAATTTTTAATGAAAATAATAAAGCACTGTATAACTGTAAGTTATTTACATGGACTTTGACATTATCTATATATAGTTATATCTGTATTTGTATCGCAAGCTTTCAAAAAGCTGGCATGTAATTAAAACGTCAGAACTAAAAAAGCTGCTAAATATTACTAAATCAATTAACAACTAAATATTATAAATTACCAATTATATGGGCAAAGATTAATATGATTGGTAATGCTCAGTGCTGAAGAATATAAATATAAACCTAGATAGAGGTCAGTCTGCCAATATGTATCAAAAGTTAAAAAGGGCATACTATTTTCTTCAGTAATTCACTCATAGAACTTTATCCCGTGGAAGTGAATCATACAGTTCACTGTGTGTATAAGGATTTACTGCAAAATTTTTTCTAATTTGGAGAAAATCTGCATTTTCTGCTGCAGGGGATTTTGTATAAATTATGTATATTCTGTACAACTGAATACTTTGTAGTAATTAAAAATAATATGCTAATTCTCTGTGCATTAATAAAGAAACATGCCCACGGTAATTTTGGTGTGAAAAAATCTGGCTACAAATGACATTTAAGGTATAATAACTTGTTGTTATGTTTGTGTTTTGGATGCAAAAATTTACATGAATGACCAAACTGTTAACAGTGATTATCTCTGGCATGTGAGATTCTGGGGATGGGGGCGAGTAGAGAGGGAGTGGTTAACTTTCTATTATTTGCAGGCTTTTTGAAATGAGGTGCATATTATTTTCTAATTTCAAAACAATAAAATAAATCAATTTTGGAGGAACAAAAAATGAAGTAATATGTTTTCTTCATGGAAACATAGAACAATAGAGAAATTAATCATCTGAGATGAATGTGTCTGTTGTCCAACTAAAGAGTAGATGGCAGTGTGACATTTGGAATGAGAGAAAACAGAGACCAAGATCCCAGAGAATGGGAAAGGCAGTCTCAAAACATTGGAATAAGATCAGGCTTTAGTGGTGCAAAGACTAAGCACACAGATATATGAGTTTAAATGTAATTCCCAAACCACTGTTCAGTCTTCAAGAGAAATGGCAGGTGGGTCATGATGCCACCAAACAAAAGAAAAACCTAGGTTCCAGATAAGTGGAGTTTCTTTCCACTAGAGGTAAGGAACATTATGGGGGAGGGGAGGAAATGACCACATAAAAGGTAATTGGTGAAGAACAGGGCATCTAGTTGTGAGCAACATAGAGTCTGACAACCTTGACTGTAGCCGAAGAGAGAAGATATTTCTCATTCTGAGGCAGGAAATCTAGAGTCTGAGGAAACAAGATAATAAAACAGAGAAGAATAAGAACACATTTACTTAAAAGAAAATTGAGTTTCCAAGAGCAATATGGGACTAACATTAATCTGATTCTGTAATAAGATTGTTTTCAAGTTTACTTTTCAATACTTTTAACTAAACAAATATATGTGGTTGACTTTCACTTCTGGGAAAGTGGCAGGTTAGAAATATTAAACATCCTCACACTAGAGGATGCTGAGAAATTACAAGTAAAACAGAAAAGAAACATTTTTAAATGTATTTCTGAGTGCACAAGGAATAAAGCGAAATCCCTCAGTCCAGAAAAGTGCATAAAGGAAAAAAGCAAATAGCGTTAAGGATGTAAAAGCAACTTTGGTGCCGTGGATGTTTGCCACACTCAGGAATGTAAAGTCTTGATTTTCTAGGGCTGCATGAATAGGATAGAAGTCTCGGGGCTTGCACATGATAGAGAGCTAGAACTACGACTTTGGTCATAAATCAGGATCCTCAGAGGGCCGTACTTCAGTTAGAGAAAATTCTATTTTCTGGCCAAGGAAGACAATAGGAAAATACAGTTCTTTTGACCTGAGATCTGGATTGGAAAAAATACAAAGAAGAAGAATAAAAAGAATCCTGCACCTCCCTGCCTCCAAACCTTTCCACAAGGCCTCCCTGAGAATTTATAATCCCAGGTTTAACACTGCCTACATTGACTGGGAAACTTCAAACTTAACTTTCAATGGATTCTTGGTTTCCCTTAACCTAGAAAGAGGCACACATTCTCTGAAGGACTATCCCTTCAATCCCAACCTGGCAGAATTCCCATAGATTTAAGTCAGTCAAATATGAGCTCAGACACATAATTTGAAAACACTAGGAAATACTCACCATGATCAAGGGTCAGCAAAACAAAAAAAGAGCAAAATTAGACTCTTAATAGAACTACAGATCCTAGAATTTTCACCTATAGAATTTAAGATGAGTATGTTTAAAATGTTTATAAAATGAAAAATAAAATAAAATTACAAATGAGTTATTATAGAAGACTTTTAAAAAAAGAAATAATTATAAAAAGATCAAGTAGAATTTTTAATATTTATAAAAGTACATTGTTATATATTGTTCATTAAACACAATAGACAAGTTAAACAGTCTATCAGACACACCTAGAGAAAGAATTATGAACTGGAGAATAGGTGTGATGAAATTGCCAGAAGCATTTGAAGACACAGACAAAATATGAAAAATCTGAAAGATTATGAGACATGGATGACAGAATGGAAATGATAAACAGCTAATTGGAGTCCCAGAAGGTAAGAATAGGGAGAATACAGGAAAAACCATGTTCAAATAACACATTTCCAGATTTAATAAAAGACATACAATCTCAGAATCATGAAGCACAAAAAAATCCTAATCATAATAAATAAAAATTGGGCTTCCCTGGTGGCGCAATGGTTAAGAATCTGCCTGCCAATGAAGGGGACACTAGTTCGAGCCCTGGTCTGTATAGATCCCACATGCCACGGAGCAACTAAGCTCATGCACAACAACTACTAAGCCTGTGATCTAGAGCTCACGAGCCACAACTACTGAGCCACGTGTGGCAACTACTGAAGGCCGCGCACCTACAGCCCATGCTCCAAAACAAGAGAAGCCACTGCAATGAGAAGCCTGTGCACCACAACAAAGAGTAACCCCCATTCACCACAACTAGAGAAAGCCTGTGCACAGCAACGAAGACCCAACACAGCCAAAAATAAATAAATAAATAAATAAATTTTAAAAAACTTAAAAAAAAGAAGAATAAAGGGCTTCCCTGGTGGCGCAGTGGTTGAGAGTCTGCCTGCCGATGCAGGGGACATGGGTTCGTGCCCTGGTCCGGGAAGATCCCACATGCTGCAGAGCGGCTGGGCCCGTGAGCCATGGCTGCTGAGCCTGCGCGTCCGGAGCCTGTGCTCCGCAACGGGAGAGGCCACAACAGTGACAGGCTCACGTACCGCAAAAAAAATAAAAAAGAATAAATAATAAATCAACAACTAGAAAATTCTAGTACAAATTGAAAAGCAACAAAGACAAAAAAAAGAAAAGTGCATAAAAGTAATCCAGGCTCATAGTTGCAAAAGATAATAAGAAAAGAATAGAGTATAAGATTTATTTTTTTTTATTTTTCTATTTATTTCATTTTATTTTTTTTAACATCTTTATTGGAGTATAATTGCTTTACAATGTTGTGTTAGTTTCTGCTGTATAACAAAGTGAATCAGCTATACGTATACATATATCCCCATACCCCCTCCCTCTTGCATCTCCCCCCACACCCTCCCTATCCCACCCCTCTAGGTGGTCACAAAGCACCAAGCTGATCTCCCTGTGCTATGCGGCTGCTTCCCACTACCTATCTATATTACATTTGGTAGTGTATATATATCAATAGTACTCTCTCACTTCGTCCCAGCTTACCCTTCCCCCTCCCTGTGTCCTCAAGTCCATTTACTACGTCTGCATCTTTATTCCTGTCCTGTCACTAGGTTCGTCAGAACCATTTTTGTTTTTTAGATTCCATATATATGTGTCAGCATAAAGTATTTTTCTTTTTCTGACTTACTTCATTCTGTATGACAGGCTCAAGGTCCATCTACCTCATCACAAATAACTCAATTTCATTTCTTTTTATGGCTGAGTAATATCCCATTGTATGTATATGTGCCACATCTTCTTTATCAATTCATCTGTCAATGGATACTTAGGTTGCTTCCATGTCCTGGCTGTTGTAAACAGAGCTGCAATGAATATTGTGGTACATGTCTCTTTTTGAATTTGGTTTTCTCAGGGTATATACCCAATAGTGGGATTGCTGGGTCATATGGTAGTTCTATTTTTAGTTTTTTAAGGAACCTCCATACTGTTCTCCATAGTGACTGCATCAATTTACATTCCCACCAACAGTGCAAGAGGGTTCCCTTTTCTCCAAACCCTCTCCAGCATTTATTCTTTGTAGATTTTTTAATGATGGCCATTCTGACTGGTATGAAGTGATATGTAATTGTAGTTTTGATTTGCATTTTTTTAATGATTAGTGAAGTTGACCATCTTTTATGGGTCAGATGACAATCTGTATATCTTCTTAGGAAAAATGTCTGTTTAGGTCTTCTGCCCAAATTTTGGATTGGGTTGTTTATTTTTTTGATATTGAGCTGCATGAGCTGCTTGGATACTTTGGAGATTAATCCTATGTCAGTTGCTTCGTTTGCAAATATTTTCTCCCATTCTGAGGGTTGTCTTTTCATCTTGTATATGGTTTCCTTTGCTGTGCAAAAGTTTTAAGTTTCATTAGGTCCCATTTGTTTATTTTTGTTTTTATTTCCATTTCTCTAAGAGGTGGGTCAAAAAAGATCTTGCTGTGATTTATGTCATAGAGTGTTCTGCCTATGTTTTCCTTTAAAGGTTTAATAGTGTCTGGCCTTACATTTAGGTCTTTAATCCATTTTCAGTTTATTTTTGTGTACGGTGTAAGGGGGTGTTCTAACTTAAGTCTTTTACATGTAGCTGCCCAGTTTTCCCAGCTCCACTTATTGCAGAGGCTGTCTTTTCTGCATTGTATATTCTTGCTCCTTTATCAAATATAAGGTGACCATATGTGAGTGGGTTTATCTCTGGGCTTTCTATCCTGATCCATTGACCCATATTTATATTTCTGTGTCAGTACCATACTCACTTGATTAGTATAGCTCTGTAGTATAGTCTGAAATCAGGGAGCCTGATTTCTTCAGCTCCCTTTTTCTTTCTCAAGCTTACTTTGGCTATTTGGAGTCTTTTGTGTTTCCATAAAAATAGTAAAATTTTTTGTTCTAGTTCTGCGAAAAATGCCATTGATAGTTTGTTAGGGATTGCATTGAATCTGTAGATGGCTTTGGGTAGTACAGTCATTTTCACAATGTTGATTCTTCCAATCCAAGAACATGGTATATCTCTCCATCTGTATCATCTTTAATTTCTTTCATCAGTGTCTTATAGTTTTCTGAATACTGGTCTTTTGTCTCCTTAGGTAGGTTTATTCCTAAGTATTTTTATTATTTTTGTTGCATTGCTAAATGGGAGTGTTTCTTTAATTTCTCTTTGAGATTTTTCATCATTGGTGTATAGGAATGCCAGAGATTTCTGTACATTAATTTTGTATCCTGCTACATTACCACATTCATTGATTAGCTCTAGTAGTTTTCTGGTAGCATCTTTAGGATTCCCTATGTATACTATCTTGTCATCTGCAAACAGGGACAGTTTTACTTCTTTTCCAATTTGGCTTCCTTTTATTTCTTTTTCATTTCTGATTGCTCTGGCTAAAAATACTAAAAGTATGTTGAATAATAGTGGTGAGAGTGGACAACCTTGTGTTGTTCCTGATCTTAGTGGGAATGGTTTCAATTTTTCACCATTGAGAACAAGGTTGGCTGTGGGTTTGTCATATATGGCCTTTATTATGTTGAGGTAAGTTCCCTCTATGCCTACTTTCTGGAGTGCTTTTATCATTATTGGGTGTTGAATTTGTCAAAACCTTTTTCTGTATCTATTGAGATGATCGTATGGTTTTTATTCTTTAATTTGATAATATGGTGTATCACATTGATTGATTTGAATATATTGAAGAATCTATGGATTCCTGGGATAAACCCCACTTGATCATGGTGTATGATCCTTTTAATGTGCTGCTGGATTCTGTTTGCTAGTATTGTGTTGAGGATTTTTGCATCTATATTCATCAGTGATATTGGCCTGTAGTTTTCTCTTTTTGTGACATCTTTTGCTGGTTTTGGTATCAGGGTGATGGTGGCCTCATAGAATGAGTTTGGGAGTGTTCCTCCCTCTGCTATATTTTGGAAGAGTTTGAGAAGGATAGGTTTTACCTCTTCTCTAAATGTTTGATAGAATTCACCTGTGAAGCCATCTGGTCCTGGGCTTTTGTTTGTTGGAAGATTTTTAATCACAGTTTCAATTTCAGTGCTTGTGATTTGTCTGTTTATATTTTCTATTTCTTCCTGGTTCAGTCTCGGAAGGTTATGCTTTTCTAAGATTTTGTCCATTTTTTCCAGGTTCTCCATTTTATTGACATACAGAAGCTTGTAGTAATCTCTTATGATCCCTTGTATTTCTGCAGTGGCAGTTGTTACCTTTCCTTTTTCATTTCTAATTCTATTGATTTGAGTCATCTTTTTTTTTCTTGATGAGTCTGGCTAATGGTTTAACAATTTTGTTTATCTTCTCAAAGAAAAGTTTTTAGTTTTATTTATCTTTGCTATTGTTTCCTTCATTTCTCTTTCATTTATTTCTGAACTGATCTTTATGTTTTTTTTTCCTCAGCTAATTTTGGGAGTTTTTTGTTCTTTCTCTAATTGCTTTCAGTGTAATGTTATGTTGTTTATTTGAGATGTTTCTTGTTTCTTGAAGTAGGATTGTATTTCTATAAACTTCCCTCTTAGAACTGCTTTTGCTGCACCCCATAGGTTTTGGGTCAGCATGTTTTCATTGTCATTTGTTTCTAGGTATTTTTTGAGTTCTTCAGTGATCTCTTGGTTATTTAGTAGTATATTGTTTAGCCTCCATATTTTTGTATTTTTTACAGTTGCTTCCTGTAATTGATATCTAGTCTCATAGCATTGTTGTCAGAAAAGATAATTGATACAATTTTGATTTTCTTAAATTTACCAAGCCTTGATTTGTGGCCCAAGATTTGATCTATCCTGGAGGATGTTCCATGAACCCTTGAGAAGAAAGTGTATTCTGGTATTTTTGGATGGAATGTCCTGTAAATACCAATTAAGTCCATCTTGTTTAATGTGTCATTTAAAGTTTGTGTTCCTTATTTATTTTCATTTTGGATGATCTGTCTATTGGTGAAAGTGGGTTATTAAAGTCCCCTACTTGACTGTGTTACTGTCGATTTCCCCTTTTATGGCTGTTAGCATTTGCCTTATGTATTGAGGTGCTCCTATGTTGGGTGCATAAATATTTACCTTGTTACATCTTCTTCTGGGATTGATCCCTTGATCATTATGTAGTGTCCCTCTTTGTCTCTTGTAATAGTCTTTATTTTAAAGTCTATTTTGTCTGATATGAGAATTGTTACTCCAGCTTTCTTTTGAATTCCATTTCCATGGAAAAACTTTTTCTATCCCCTTACTTTCCATCTGTTGTGTCCCTAGGTCTTAAGTGGGTGTCTTGTAGCCAGCATATATATGGGTCTTGTTTTTGTATCCATTCAGCCAGTCTATGTCTTTTGGTTGGAGCATTTAATCCATTTACATTTAAGGTAATTATTGATATGTATGTTCCTATTACCATTTTCTTAATTGTTTTGGGTTTGTTTTTGTAGCTCTTTTCCTTCTCTTTTGTTTCCTGCCTAGAGAAGTTCCTTTAGCATTTGTTGTAAACTGGTTTGGTGGTGCTGAATTCTCTTAGCTTTTGCTTGTCTGTAAAGGTTTTAATTTCTTTGTTGAATCTGAATGAGATCCTTGCTGAATAGAGTAATCTTGATTGTAGGTATTTCCCTTTCATCACTTTAAATATGTCCTGTCACTCCCTTTTGACTTGCAGAGTTTCTGCTGAAAGATCAGCTGTTAACCTTATGGGGATTCCCTTGCATGTTATTTGTTACTTTTCCCTTGCTGCTAATTTTTGATCATTTGATTAATATGTGTCTTGACGTGTTTCTCCTTTTGTTTATTCTGTATGGGACTCTCTGCACTTCCTGGACTTGATTGACTATTTCCTTTCCCATATTAGGGAAGTTTGCAACTATAATCTCTTCAAATATTTTCTCAGTCCCTTTTTATTTCTCTTCTTCTTTGGGACCTCTATAATTCGAATATTGGTGTGTTTAATGTTGTCCGAGAGGTCTCTGAGATTGTCCTCAATTATTTTCATTCTTTTTTTCTTTATTCTGCTCTGCAGTAGTTATTTCCACTATTTTATCTTCCAGATCGCTTATCTGTTCTTCTACCTCAGTTATTCTGCTATTGATTCCTTCTAGAGAATTTTTAATTTCATTTATTGTGTTGTTTATCGTTGCTTGTTTGCTCTTTAGTTCTTCTAGGTCCTTGTTAAATATTTTTCTATTTTCTTCATTCTGTTTCCAAGATTTTGGATCATCTTTACTGTCATTACTCTGAATTCTTTTTCAGGTAGACTGCCTATTTCCTCTTTATTTGTTTGGTCTGTTGGGTTTTTACTTTGCTCCTTCATCTGCTGTTTATTTCTCTGTCTTCTCATTTTGCTTATCTTACTGTGTTTGGGATCTCCTTTTTGCAGGTTGCAGGTTCGTAGTTCCTGTTATTTTTGGTGTCTGCCCCCAGTAGGTAAGGTTTGTTCAGTGAGTTTGTAGGCTTCCTGGTGGAGGGGACTGGTGCCTGTGTTCTGATGAATGAGGCTGGATCCTCTCTTTCTGGTGGGTAGGTCTTTCTCTGGTGGTGTGTTTTGGGGTGTCTGTGAATTTAGTATGATTTTAGGCCGCCTCTCTGCTCATGGGTGGGATTATGTTCCTGTCTTGCTAGTTGTTTGGCATGAGGTGTCCACCACAGGAGCTTGCTTGTCGTTGAGTGGAGTTGGGTCTTAGTGTTGTGATCAAGATCTCTGGGAGAGCTCTCATCTATTGATATTATTTGGGGCTAGGTGGTCTCTGTTCATCCAATGTCCCTGAACTCAGCTCTCCCACTTCAGAGGCCCAGACCTGACAGCTGGCCAGAGCACCTAGACCCTGTTAGCCACAGAGCTCAGAAGAAAATGGAGAAAAAAAGGAAATAATATAAATAAATAAATTAAATTAAAGTTATTAAAATTTAAAAAAAAAGTTATAAAAGAAATGAGAGCAACCAAACCATTAAACAAATCCACCAATGATAACAAGTGCTAACAACTATACTAAGATACACATAAAAATTAGACACTTGTCAGTCACATACAGCAAACCTCAAGTCTACAGTTGCTCCCTATGTCCACTGCCTCAATTTTGGGAATATTCATTGTCTATTCAGGTATTCCACAGATGTAGGGTACATCAAGTTGATTGTGGGGATTTAATCCCCTGGTCCTGAGGCTGTGTGGAGATATTTCCCTTTCACTTCTTTCTTCATGCAGCTCCTGCGGTTCAGCTTTGGATTTGGCCCCGCCTCTGCGTTAGCTCGCCCTCTGGTGTCTGTTCTTCACCCAGACAGCAGGGGATTAAAGGAGCGGCTGATTAAGGGCCTCTGGCTCACTCAGGGCAGGGGGAGGGAGGGGTATGGAATGCGGGGCAAGCCTGCAGCAGCAGAGGCCAGCGTGACATTGCACTAGCCTGAGGTGTGCCTTGTGTACTTGCAGTGAAACTTTCCCTGGATCTCAAGACACTTGTAGTGGCAAGCCGCATAGGGAGGTGTGGATAGTGACCTGTGCTTGCACACAGGTTTCTTGGTGGCTGCAGCAGCAGCCTTAGCATTTCATGCGCACCTCTGGTGTCTAGGCTGATAGCTGCAGCTCACGCCCGTCTCTGAAGCTCATTTAGGCAGCATTCTGAATCTCCTCTCCTCGTGCACCATGAAACAATGATCTCTTGACTCTTAGGCAGTTCCAGACTTTTTCTTGGACTCCCTCCCAGCTAGCTGTGGCACACTAGCACCTTTCAGGCTGTTTTCATGCAGCCAACCCCAGTCCTTTCCCTGGGATCTGAACTCCGAAGCCCAAGCCTCAGCTCCCAGCTCCCACCCGCCCCAGAGGGTGAGCAGACAAGCCTCTCAGGCTGGTGACTGCTGGTCAACATTGATCCACTGTGCAGAAATCTCTCCGCTTTGCCCTCTGCACCCCTGTTGCTATGCTCTCCTCTGTGGCTCTGAAGCTTCCCCCCACCCATCCCCCTTTTCCACCAGTGAAGAGGCTTCCAGGTGTGTGGGAACTTTTCCTCCTTCACAGCTCCCTCCCACTGGTGCAGGTCCCGTCCCTATTCTTTTGTCTCTGTTTTTTCTTTTGCCCTATCCAGGTACGTGGGGAGTCTGTTGCCTTTGGAAAGTCTGTGGTCTTCTGCCAGCATTCAGTAGGTGTTCTGTAGAAATAGTTCCACATGTAGATCTATTTTTGAGGTATTTGTGGGGAAGAAGGTGATCTCCAGGTCTTACTCCTCCGTCATCTTGAAGGTCTTCCGCTATAAGATCTTTTAAAATGGTGGTTACCCTGGCTGGAATTTAGTGTCTTTGTGTGCTTCCCATCCCCCTCTCTCAGAAAAACTTGCTCACAGGAAGGACCTGATAAATTCATTCAGTCTCAAGGGAGAGAGAGATGACCATTTTTAATACTATAGAACTTATTCCTCACAATATTTTTATGCAGATACAGAAGAAGAGATGAATAGATATAAAAGCAAGTACTTAATTATTGCATATAGCTAAAATTATATAATTTTCAATGCAGAAATTTTTTCCTGATTGCTGGATTTTTTTCACACAATTGCTTTAAAACTAATGTATTTTACTGTTAGTAGAAAACGTATTTGCATCTATAGTTTATCAATAATTAAATTGTATTTATAAACCACAGCATGTACCACATAATCCAATTTTATACCCCTTATTCCTTCATATTCTTTCTCAAGAATAAAGTTAAGATGGAACCCATAGTTGGACACAGGGACGACCCAATATACTGGGGTCAATAGACCCAATTTTCAAGTAATCCTCATGACAATTTTGTGAAGCAGATGCTATTTTTTCACCCCACATCACATATAAGATGATTGAGGCTTAATTAAACATTTTGCCCAAGATACACTACTAGTAAGTAAAAGATTCACACCCAGGGTTTCTTGTTCCAAAAGCCATGTAATCAACACTTCTACTCTACTATGTCAGTTTCCTTATTTAACCCATAAGGAATTTTGTTTTCTATTTTTAACTCAGTATTTTCTTCTATAATCTATATATATTATACCATATAATTTTATTTAATTCACATGTTTTCTGATAGCTAATGAGAGAAAACTTTATTCTCAAAAATGTATCTTAAGTTAGACTATCAGTTATATCTATAAATAAAATCTGATGATTTATCACTACTAGTTAACAAGCAACAATAGCAACTAAATTTGCCAATAGTTGCTTCTTTCATGTGTCATAAACCAAACTCTGCACACCAGTAAAACAAAGCAGAAAGATGAATTTATTGCAAGAGTTTCGATCTGCAAGCTGGGAAACCCAAGGTTTCAGGAGCAATGAGTTGTTAGTTGCTGACACACTAAGGGATGTTTATATGATAAATGTGGAAGTTACTTGGCTTTTTCAGCTGATTGGCTGCCTAGTGTTTTTTTTCCTTATTTGATCAGGGTAGCTGAGTCAGGGGAACAAGGAAGTCCAGAGTTGGTGTAGACAGACTTGGCAGTTTGGAGATTGGTGTCCTCTGCTGACTTCTGAGAAAATCTGTAAGTTCCTACATCTGAGGCAAGGTTAAGTTTCATTTTCTGTGATGTTCTTATTTTGGATAAATCCATTTTGTACCTGTCATAAATGACTCCATTTTAGTTTGGTTCTACATCTGAATCAGATCATCTATTGTGGGGAGATGTCTCTAAATATGTTCCATTAAGAAGCTTCAGAGTGTACTCCTACCCTTGAAGAGTATGCAAAACAGTTCAAACCTCAGTTCTGTGATTCAAAATTCACTACACGCTTTTTTTCTCAAAATATATGTTAGAAAAATTGAAAAGATAGAATCCAGGTGCGTATCTCTAAAAACAGTACACTATCTTTAAAAACAGATATAACAGTGATTAATATTTTTAACTTCTGGCAGTCAGAGCTATTCACACATGAAAATTGAATTTCATGTGGTGGTTCTATTTATGACATTCCTAATTATTACCAAATTTATTCTGACACAGAAATGCAATGTTTTCATGAATATGAACAGAGTTGTGATGAGAATGTCAGAAAACATATATTTTCCTCACAAATAAAAGTTTTTGTAACCTCTGATAAAACAAAGCAAAGAATACTAGAAAAAGAGATAATGTCATTAACTCTTCTTTAAAAGCGAGGTTCTTAGATTTCAGCAGCACTTCATTTGTTTGGCATAAAAAATGCTTCAAATAATGCTTATTTATCTATGGAAGCTCTAGTCTATTGAAATAAGACATCATCAGATAATCCATTTAAAATGCTCCATGGCATATAGAAAATGTGATAGTTCATTGTCTCATGGATAAAAGACAAAATTAAATTAAACTTTCTGGGTAAATTTTTTTTTTTTTTTCCGGTATGTGGGCCTCTCACTGTTGTAGCCTCTCCCATTGCGGAGCACAGGCTCCGGACGTGCAGGTTCAGCAGCCATGGCTCACGGGCCTAGCCGCTCCGCGGCATGTGGGATCTTCCTGTACCGGGGCACGAACCCGTGTCCCCTGCATCGGCAGACGGACTCGCAACCACTGCGCCACCAGGGAAACCCTCTGGGTAAATTTTTAACTGACAATTTGCTTTAAACATAGAATAGTAAACATAATAGTAACGGTATTGTTATGATTGTTGATGAATTGACACTTGTATCACTATAATAATTTCTCCTTATCACTTTTAGTACTTTATATTGTCTATTTTGATATTAAAATGGCCACACCAGCTTTCTAATATTGACTTTTTGTGTGCTACATATTTTCCAACCCTTTAACTTATTTGTGTTCCTATATTTAAAGTGTGTAGATAATGCATAGAAAGATGTAGGGAAGAATGAAGAGTGGGATTTGAAATGACCATAAGGAAATTTGGGGGGATGGTGCTATGCTTCATGGAATATATCAGAATTCACTGAATCTTACACTCTATTTATTTCTTAATTTGTTATTCTTCTCAGTTCTTTTTCTTTTTTTAAAATCTGTCTATAATTCTTTTCAGCTTTATCGAGGTATAACAAATTAAACTGTAATATTAATGTATTTTAATAAATAATAATTAAATTGTACATATAAAGTATACAATGTGATGATTTGATATATGTATACATTGTGAAAAAAATTCAAATTCAACTTAACACATTCATCCCCTCAGATATTTACCTTTTGGGGGGAAGTGGGCAGAACACTTCAATGCTACTCTAAGCAAATTTCAATTATACAATACTATATTATCAACTACAGTTACCATGTTTTACACTAGATCTTCAGACCTTATTCATCTTATAGTCAAAAGTTTGTACCTTTTTACCAGCTTCTCTCTATTTTCCTGACTCCTCTTCCCTCTTCCTGACCCTGGCAAACACCATTTTATTCTCTACTTCTATGAGTTTGACTTTTTTTTTTCAGATTCCATACAAAAGTGATGGCATGCAGTATTTCTCTTTTTCTGTCTGACTTATTTCACTTAGCATATTGCCCCAGGTTAATCCATGTTGTTCCAAATAGCAGGATTTCCTTCTTTTCTAAGGCTTAATAATATTTCATTGTGTGTATGTGTATATATATATATATATATATATATATATGTGTGTGTGTGTGTGTGTGTGTGTGTGTGTGTGAATGTGTGTATATATAGAGAGAGACACACACACAGACACCTGTATCCATTCATCCATCAACAAACACGTTGTTTCTGTATATTGACATTTGTGAATAATGTTGCAAAGAACTGGAGGGTGTAGATATCTCTTCAACATAGTGATTTTTTTTCCTTCAGATATGTACTCAGAAGTGGGATTGCTGAATCATATGGTAGTCCTATCTTTAAATTTTTGAGGAACCACCAGACTATTTTCCATGTGGCTAGACCAGTTTACATTTCCACCAACAGTGTACACGTGTTTCCTTTTCTCTACATCTTTACCAGCATTTGTTATCTCTTGCCTTTTTGATAGTAGCCATCCTAACAGATGTGAGGTGAAAGCTCATCATGGTTTTGATTTGCATTTCCCTGATGATTAGTGATGTTGACCACCTTTTAATGTACCAACTGGCCATTTGCATGTCTTCTTTGGAAAATTGCATATTCAGTTCCTTTACCCGCATTTTAATTGGGTCATTGTTTTTGTTTGTTTGTTTATGTTATTGAATTGTATTATTTCCTTGTGTATTTGGGTATTAACCTCTTATGTGGACTGAAAATATTTTCTCCCATTCCATAGATAACCTTTTATTTTGTTAATAGTTTCCTTTGCTATGCAGAAGCTCTTTAGTTTGATGTAGTCCCACTTGTTTGTTTGCTTCTGTAGGCTTTGCTTTTGGAGCCAAACCCTCCAAAATCACTGCCAAGTTCAATGTCAAGGCAAATCTTCCCTATGATTTCTCCTAGGAATTTTACAGTTTCAGATTTTATATTCAAATGTTTTTCCATGTTGAGTTAATTTTTGTGTTCGATGTAAGATTGGGGTCTAATTTTATTCTTTTGCATGTGGTTGTCCACTTTTCCAACACCATTTATTAAGACACTATCCTTTCCCTGTTGGATATTCTTAGCTCCTTTGCCAAAATTAATTGACCATATATGCATAGGTTTAATTCTGGGCTATTTTGTTCTATTCATCTATGTGTCTGTTTATATAACAACACCATACTGTTTTAATTACTATTAATATCAATTTGTAATATAGCATAGAAATCAGGAATTATGATACCTCCAGTTTTGTTCTTCTTTCTCAAGATTGCTTTGGCTATTTGGGATCCTTTGAGGTTCCATACAAATTTTAGGATTGTTTGTTATATTTCTGTGAAAAAGTGCCATTGATATTTTGATAGGAGTTGCATTGAATCTGTAGATAATTTTGAGTAGTATGGAAATCTTAACAATATTATTTCTTCCAATCCATGAACATAGAATATCTCTCCATTTATTTATGTCTTTTTCAACTTCATTCATCAGTGTCTTATAATTTTCAATGGGAAGTTCTTTTACCTCCTTGAATAAATTTATTCCTAAGTATTTTATTATCTTTTAAGCTTTTGTAAATGGGATTATTTTCTTAACTTCTCTTTCTGATTGTAGTTAGTGTATAGAAATACAACTGATTTTTATACATTGATATTGTATACTGGAAATTTACTGAATTCCTTTATTAGTTCTAAGAGCTTTTGGTGGAGTCTTTAGGGTTTTCTATATATGTTATCATGTCATCTGCAAACAGAGACAATTTTACTTCTTCCCATCCAATTCTGTTGTCTTTTTTTCTTTTTCTTGCCTAATTGATCCCTCTAGGATTTTCAGTACTGCAGTGAATAAAATTGGCAAGAATGCACATCCTTGTCTTATCCCTGAACTTAGTACAAGTTTAGCTACAGGTTTGTCATACATAACTTTGATTATGTTGAGGTACCTTCCTTCTATATACAATTTATTTATAGTTGTTTATCATGAAAGTATGTTGAATTTCATCACTTTTTTTCCTGCATCTATTGAGTTGATTATATGATTTTATCCTTCATTTTATTAATGTGGTGTATCCTATTTATTTTTTTGCATATGGTGAAACATCCTTGCATCCCTGAAATAAATCCATCATGATCCTTTTAATATACTGTTGAATTTGGTTTGCTAATATTTTGCTGAGTATTCAAATCTTATACTTTAAGTAGTTCAGTTTATTGTACATCAATTATACTTCAATAAAGCCACTTGAGAGAATAAAGGATCTATTTTCTTACTAGCTTCAGTTTTTTCTCAATTTAAAACAGTCACAATTATATTGCTTACTTCACAATTTTGCAACTGTGGTTAGAGGAAAGAATGCGTGAAAAGTGTCTAGCGCATGTTGAGTTGTTAGTAAATACTTGCTTTATTTTTAAAGTATTTTAAAGATTTTACTGCATTGATTTTTCTGCTTATTTATACACCATTCATTACTCCAACATTTAAAAATGTATTATAGTTTTATAAATTCTAAATATTTTTCTTAGGTCTTCTTCTCTCCTATTGTTGATTTCAAAGATGTACTTTTTATTTTTGCCTGCTGAGTTTTTCTTCATCGTCACAAAAAGAATAACTTTGATATTTCTGTTGATGAATATTTTCATTGAAATTGTGTTAAATTTGAAATTATTTGGAAGAAGTGTTGCCCTTATAAACTCTTTTTTGGTATTAGAATTGTAATTATTTTAAGCTGGAAAAAAGTTTCACTTTAATTAAATTATAGGACAATTATTTGCTGAGATGATGCCAAACAGCTGGTTTAATTTAATTTTTAACATTTAAATGTTACTCAAAATTACCACATGTGTTTGGATTTAATATACTGATTAAATACGTGCAATAGAATCACCTGTTTAGAATTTCAAGTTGCTTCTGCTATTGTTCACCATTTTACAGATCCTGCGAGTTTAGCCTGCTTTGGAAGCATTCTATGAGTAGATGACAAGCATCCCTGCATTTAGTTATCAGAAAATCATTTTTTCCCCAGATTCTTAGTGAAGTCAAACAATAAACCAAGGATAAATCATGGGAAATTTCTCTTCAAAAACTTAATATATTCGGCTGATCTTGGTAGCATAGTCCATAACTAGGAATCAACATATCAAAAAGAGTTCTTAATAAAGGCTAGCCAGTATTTCACTACAAAATTACAGTATAACTAAGATTTTAAATGTGCTCCTGTAACAAAACGATTAGAATATGTGGACTCAGCTTGTTATGGAACCTGCTGTGGCTCTGACTGAAGTCAAGAGGCTGATAGATGAGCTTTGCCTATTCAGGTCTTAAGGGCCTTGAAGTCACTTAGATGGATGACTGCTTAACGAGAACAACATAACATTTTTGTACAGGACAAGAAATCTAGCTTGGTGCCAATAGACTGTGATGCTTGCCTAAACTCAATATTCAGATCATGACTATTTAATTTATCTGTCAATGGCTTTCTCCTGATTTGCATTACACCTATTTGGCATTTCTATGCAGAGTACAGTATCGCAGTTTTGTATTCAAGGTGATGTAGAAGGAATGTTCTGAGCATTTAAGAAACACTATTTTTCTTCTAATCCTATTTTTATTTCACTGAGATATTTATATTTTAATTGATGTGGCTAGAAATTAGATATGGTGACATATGAAATGAAAACCATAAATATTCCAATAACTTGGCAGTCTTGAGATGGTTTAAATTAAGATATGGGATTCAAATGTTAAGCCAGCACATCAAACAAAAGAGGATAGAAAGAGAGATTATTGCAAAAAGGTCTAATATAATATAGAAGAATAAATTTCAAAATTTTATTTAATAGATAGAGTCCCATTTGTAATTAAATAGAATGTAAGGCCATATTCCTATAAACTTTTTGGAATAATGTGCTCCTTCTAAGTTATAGAAGTATGTTAAATCATCCATTTATTATATCAAATAATGTTTGGCAATAGCCTGGATATATAAGGCATGCTTGGTTTTAATAATTTATGTTTAAGATAAATTATTGTTAACTTGCTTTCTACTGATACCATAGATATGTTTTACATCTTCTAGAAAATTTAGAACTAACATACAAAATGATGGTTAGGATAATAAATTCTGATAGGTGCAATCTATTAGTCTGCTTAGGCTACCAAAACAAAATACCATAGACTGGGTGGCTTAGACAGTAGAAATTTATTTCTCACAGTTCTGGAGGCTGAGAAGTTCAAGATCAAGTTGTGGCAAGTTAGGTTTTATTCTGAGGTCTCTTCCCTTGGCTCATAAACTTCCACCACCTCTTCATTTGCTGAAATTACCTCTTCTTTGTGCATATGCAAGGAGAGAGAGATCTCTCTGCTGTCTCCTCTTATAAGAACACCAATCCCATCAGACTGGGGCCCCACTCTCCTGACCTCATTTAGCCCTTCCAAAAGCCCCATCTCCAAGTAGCATCATATTGCGGATTAGGGTTTCAACATATTAATTTGGAAGGACACAAACATTTAGTCTATAACATTTAAGAAGAGATTTATTGACTAAACCATTCCAAATATACAAGTCTGTAGTAAGCAATATACCATTTGTATAAAGCATTTGTTATAGAAGGTTTCTGTAAGTAGTATAAAGATGAACTTGATATGGTTCTTGCCCTGTGGGAGTTGACAGTCTAGTGGATAAGGCAAATGTATGGATTCAATTTTCATCTGAGTTGAACTAAATTTTACAACAGGAATACAAACTAAATGTTTTCACTGCACAGAAGAGAGAAAGACCAGGTTTTCCTGAGACAGTCAGGAAAAGTTTGCTAGTAGTAATGTCACCTCTGCTTGCTCCTAAAGTTTGAGTGGAAAGGGTGTAGTACCCTTACCTAAGAGGATAGACCTATGTGAGTGATATTAAATCCAGTTTATGAAAGCAAAAAACATTGCATATTAATTCTATTTTCAGTATGCCTCACTAGTTTTCTGTTCTACAAACCAATAAACATACATACTAATGGCTAGTTATGGGTACAACTACATGGGTAGATTGTGATAGATTTTTAAAAAGCATTTTATTATTATTTGTGCTTTTATTCTGTGCTCAATACATATTTGATAAGATTTTTTTTCATTTTTCTTGCTGAAACATTAATATATTGATAAATTAAACAAGATTGTATGTAATTTATGTAATATATAGCTATGTGTCTACCCTACACAAATTGCACATGAATGGCCTTGACAAATACTATTAAGACATTAATCTGAGACCATGAGCCTATTGCTCTAAAATGGTAGATCCCTAAATATGAAACTCTAAAATTAGTGCTATGGCTTGAGAAAGTAATCTGTTCTTAAACTCCCACTTACCCACTCAGCTTATATATCTGTTAAAGATGAAAATTTAAGGAAAAAGAGTTACGCCTCTTGACTAACCAGTCCTGTGCATTTTAACTTTCCCCTCTTTGCAAAATAAATTCATCATCATTGCAAAACTATTTTTTAGAAAATAAAGCCAAGCAAAAAGAAGAAAATTTAAATTCCACTAATTCCACTCAGAATTGTCACTAAGTATTCTTCCAGTCATTTTCTGTGAATACATATAATGTTTAACACATATAGTTTTGTTACCAGACCTTAATATATATTAACACCTTTTCCTGTCAAGATTCTTCTGCCTAGCCATTCAATTTCATTGTGTCCATGTACCTTAATTTATTTCATTAATTGTATAAGAGTTGGACATTTATTTCTATTTTTCTCTATTATAAACAATACTGTAATGAACATTTCTATAATTAAATCTTTCACAGATTATTGTTTAATTTTTCAAAATGGATTTCTGTACATAATATTGCTGGACATTTCATTTGCACATTCACTAAGCACATTTTAGAAACTTTAATATAGTTCACAACTAGCCTTTTAAGAGATTGTGTTCATGTATGCTATAAACAAAGCATATGAGTGCCTATTTCTCTGAACCTTCACTGGGTTACAGCATATGTACTTCAGGTGATGTCTATCTGTTGAAAGAGCTAGATGCCAGTCTTAAAGCAAATCTGATGAGTCAAGTATTTGTTAAACTCAATTTAGTTTTCTTTCCTCTCCCTGAATCTGTCTCTCCTTTTCCAGCACCAAATCATAGTTAGTTTATAAAAGTCAAGAAACACATCATATTTATTATTTATTTACTGTATGAAAACAGGTGTAATAGATATGATTATGAAGAAATATTGGCAAAATTACAAGTTTCAAACATGAATTCTTATAAACCATGGCAAATAACTTGCCATTTTATCATTAAATACCACTTCTTTCTTAATAAAAAGTGTTACCCTTCTACTATAATCTTAAGCCTGGAAGAGCAAATTATCACCATGGCTGGAAACTAAATAATGTCTGTGATTCACTTTCAGTATACCACCTTTGATGACAAACACAGCATTTGGTGGTGTTATCATTAAACCCTATTCTGAGTCTTTCTTGCCTTCCATACCATCAGTTGAAATTACTATGTCGGTAGAAATTAATAGAAGAATCATGATGGGGTAAGTTGAAAAATGTCCAGCTGCCTCCTATATAACAGTCAGAGCTTAACCATCTACTAATTTAATCAGCCTTTAAAATTATTTTTTACAAACATCTGGGAAAACGGTTAGCATCCTATAGAAAGTATGGCAGTATCTGCAACATTTGAATCTTTGTGATGATTCTTCCAGGATTGGTTTAATATGATTTGAGGTGGTCAATTAAATAAGCCCTTCTATTGTTCTGGCTGAATAATGATTTGATTTTCCAAGCCTACTAATCCATTATTTTAATTAGCATTAAATTCATAAAAAAAAAAGAGAAAACCTAAATAGTCTTTAAAGGATCTTAAAAACCCTGAAATAAATACCACAAATGCAATTATCAGAAGGAAAGACAATAATAACTCTCATTTGGGTAATAAAGTAGAACTGCTTTCACAGAAAATTAGAGCAATAAACCCACACTTTAGACATATTTAGAAGTGTTTGAATGCCACTTAAATTACTGCTGCCTTTAGGAAGATGCTTGGGAATATAGTTGACAAGGAAGACATTTATTGACTTATTCAGTCCATTCTACAGAGTTCACATAGAAGCAGCAATCTAGGGTGAATTAGAAAACACCAAAAGCTCCTCGTAGGCAAAAGAAAAACAAAAACAAAATAAAAACACTACATGTCCATCTGAAGTTTGAGAAAGGCATTCCAAGGAAATGTCTTAATCCAAAGAAGTTATTCCAATGTTGGAGGAATATAAGGCACCACAGCAGAGTGGTGGAATGGTATATTTATATATTAAACTATATGTTACTGTAACTATTTATTATCCAGGGGAAAGTATCCGAATACGGAGAATTTGTGGAAAGAGCAAATGCAACAATGAAGCATTAATAAGTAAATAATAACAACATTAATACTTTCAAATGTGTTGCCAACCTTTATTATTTCTATTTTCTCATCACCTACTGACTTTTGACTCACAACAACCACTTATTTAAATTTTTTTTTACTTTATTCTGACTTTTCTATTATAAATGACACTATAATAAACATTATTTTAGCTAGACCTCTATGCACATTTTAAATGTTTCTTTTATTTAAGATAAATCTCTTAGAATGGTTGGGATGACATTACTGCAACAATTAAGGCATAGAATAGACAGGTAAGCTTATAAGAAGAAAGAAACCTCAGTTTTGCTTTGAGTATGTCATAGGGTTTCCTCATGAGTCAAGAGATTGCCATAGAAAGGGTCCTTACTGTTAGAGCCATCAGACTGGTGCATAGTCATGTGGAAAAACCTGCTGGTCAGTTTCCCCACCAAACAGATGCTGAGCTGAAGGCCCACTTGCAGGAGGTTTATTAGTTAGTGCTCGCAACACCACCACCTAGTGAGGACCAGAGGATTGGCTGGGGAGAAAAGGTGAACTTCCATGCAATTGCACAGAGGCTTGGTTTATCACACAGGGAGCCCTGGAGTTGCTACCGCCCTTCAGAGTTGACCTGGATTGAGGTAAGGTAGCTGAGCCTTCGTAGAGCTTCATTGACCAGTTATGGGAGTGAAACATAACTTGGGCAAGGTCACTCCTTTCAGCTGAGGGCAACAGCCAGAACACACAGCTGGAGGAATGGACACCGCAGTCCTTAAGGGGAGGTCTGGGTGGTGTCTCAGCAAACTGCATAAACACCAGCCCTCAACCATCTTTCAGGCAATACACCATCGAAGTCTCATGTTTAGTGTTCAAGCATGATTTTTATGTGGGATACATTTTCCATTCAATATTTCTAAATGATAAATGCTTATTATATTCCTTCCTTCCAATGATCTTCTTCCCTCTCATTGACCATCTTCTGCCTTCTGAGTTCTGTGTTGTTGAGAATTCCAATATCTGAAGAGCCTATTTCTAAATTCAGAGTTCTTCAATGTAAAAATGTTAAATAAAGCAACTCTCAGGCATTATTATTACACAAGTGTTTCATTCTTAAACATCACTTTACTCCTATGTCACATCTCCTAGGCACCTCCAAAAAGGGAAAAATGAGATTTATTGTACATTTTGGTGTTAGCTATTATTATTTTATTTTAATTTTTCCAAGAATCTCACTGCTAAATTTTTTTTTGTTTTTTAACTCACTGGAATAGATGTATACCCACAGCCTTGAGTTTCTGAAATGGCATTGATTAAAATTAGGCATTATTTGAAAGTTTAACCCTTTCAAATATGCTTAGTGTTTAAAACAAAACAAACAACACTTGTGAATACAGTGATATTTTTTAGATAGCCTTAAGAAAGGAAAATAAAATTCAGTAACACTTCAAAGGGAAAACAAAAGAATACTAAGAAGTAGCTAAATATGAATACCAATTCGTATTAGTATTCTGCTACATTTAAATAATTATCTCACAAATCTCTTCAAACATTTATTAAAAAGATTTCTAAATTATGAAGTCATTAGTATATAATGCAGTTTCTCTAAATACCAGCATTCTTTCTAAAGTCGTCATATTATGGCACACTAATTTGTAAAACAGGAGAAAAAATATCATATTACATTCATGACTTTGAACCTTACACATAAATATTAATGAAAAGTCTCTTTGTTTCCTTCCATTCAGAGAAAACCAATATTTACTTTAAAGCTACTTACTTAGAAAACAGGACACCATCATGTCACCCTCATCAACCAAAGTGTTTATTAAGCATGCATCTAATGCTTTTCTTTGGGGATCGTCTGTTACAGGACTCAAATTCCTTCACCATGGCAGTGCATGATGCAGGAAAAATAGCAAAGCACAACCTACAGTGTCCACGATAGATATTGTGTTTAGATACTCGCATCCTTTGCACAATGGGACAATTTACATTTCAGGACCTGGACCACGCCGTTCATCATCATTATTATGCTAATTACCAGTGATTGTGATATTTACATATCTTAAATTAGTCTTTGTAAAAGCATTAGCTAGGGAACTACTATTCTCTAGAATAAAATAGCTAGAAGGGCATTAACCAGTATCTGATGAAGTCATCCTCACTCTATGCCCACTGATTCACTTTTTTAAAAAATTGAGACATAATTGACATATAACATTATATTCGTTTCAGGTATACAACATAATGATTCCATACTTGTACATCCTGCGAAAAGATCTTCACAATAAGTCTAACCATCATCACACATTAGTTACAACTTTCTTTGTCTCGTGATGAGAACTTTTAAGATCTATATACTCCCTAAGTAACTTTCAAATATACAATATGATATTATTAACAATAGTCACCATGATGTACATTATATCTCCAGGACTTATTTTATCACTGTTTTTTTTAACTTTATTGAGACCTCTTATCCACTGACCATATCAACCTCTCATTATCTTTCAACTCCCTCCAGGTAACACTATCCTTATCTAACACAGATTTCACAGTCTATCATTATCTTCACTTTTTTTCCCAAATAGTATCAATTTCCTTGCCTTTTACTCCCATTATTTTCAATGGAGAAAACTCCAACCTGAGATGATTCCTACTGGGCATCTTTTTGCCAGCATCGCAGACTTGTTAGTGAAAAATCACACAACCAGATCTTTAGGTGCTCTCTCATATAAATATCACATTCCATTAATGGGCACTTAATGCTGTTTTTCCTATTTCTTAATTTCCCCAAAGCTTAATATTCTGAAGCGCCTTTCTCTTCTTTTCTTAAACCACCCACCCGTTCTTCACTCTCACTTAATGATGCATTCTTCCCTGACATTACATTGAGAAAATAGTAATCATCAAACGTGGTTTCCCTCATCTTCTCACCACCAAATTTAGAAATCTACTTGCATCTCCAAACATTGTTCTCTTTCTCTTTTCCTGTTACAATGGAGGTGCTATCCATCTTTATTGTGCCAAATGCCAGTTTCTTATTCTGTGCTCTGGGCCCTCCTTACCCATCCTAACTGAAAATTTTACTACTATTCTATTCAAGGATTTCTTTTCCTGACAGCATTTCCTCTCCTGATTATCAATCTCTCACTCCCTCTCGTTCATTTCCATTTTTCTCATAAGCATATACCATGCCATAATGAATCATGTTCATTTAAAAAAACAGCAAGAAAACTGTCTTTTTACCTCTAGTATCCTTTCTTTTTTTAAAATTTTATTGTATTATCGTTGATTTACAAAGTTGTGTTAGTTTCAGGTGTACCACTAAGTGATTGTTATACATATATTCATTCTTTTTCAGATTATTTTCTCATATAGGTTATCACAGAATATGGAGTAGAGTTCCCTGTGCTATACAGTAGGTCCTTGTGGGTTATCTATCTTATATATAGTAGTGTGTGTCTGTTAATCCCAGTTCCTGATTTATCCCTCCCCTCCAAGTCTCACCTTTGATAACCATAAGTTTGTTTTTGATACCTTTAAGTCTGTTTCTCTTTTGTAAATAAGTTCATTCAAGAACCATTTCATTTTTTGACTCTCTCTCTAGGTAAAACTTCTGAACCGTGTTGTCTTAATCCCTGACACCATTTTGTCACGTCTATTGACTTTTTGACTCAACACAGTCTGGCTTCCTTCTCTACCACGTCAGAAAACTGTTGTCTTCAAAATACTAATCACTTCTGCGTTGCCAAATTGAAAGAGACCTTTTCTATCTTAAATTTACTAAATTTCCTGTCAAAAATTACATGTGGACTCTTCTTATTTTCCTGACTCTCCACTCTTTGCTTCTATGACAACACATTTTCCAGTTTTACCTCTTTCTTATTTCTCTGTATCTTTCCGTAGTTTCTATTTCTCTGTCATCCCATAAATAATCATATTCTTATGGCCATGAGCCTGCATCTTCTTTTTTTTTTTAATACTCTCTTTCTTGATTACTTCATCTAATTCCATAGTTTTAAATACCACTATATGGTGACTGTTCATAAATTTTTATTTCTATGCAAGATCTCCTTCTGAGCTCTAGATTAATATATTGAACCTATTATTAAACATTTCCAATTATATATCTCACGAATATCTCAAATGTAGCCTGTTCAAAATGAAACACTTGATCCACAACACTGTTCTACAATCAGTACACATAGAGATCTTTCATTTTAGAAAACGACAAACATTAAAATCTTTCAAGTTGTTGAAGTCAGAAGCCTAGCAGTCACACTTGCTCATAATTCACATAACCAATTAACCAAAATGTCTTCAATTCTGCCTTCTACATAAGCCTTAAATCCATTCACTTCTTTCCATCTAGTCTGCCTCTTTCCAAGTATAGTCCACATCATGACTTCTCCTTCTTCACAAGAATGATCTTTTTGCCATATAAATTGGATTATGATACTCCCCAGTATAAAGTCTTTCAACAATTTCCCAATGTACTTATAAGTATAACCTGAATTTTTTGTTGTTTTCCATATATATAGACTCCAATTTTGAGGGAATCTCAGTTTTACCACATCCCACAAATAGCCTTCATGATCCACCTCCATCTTGATTTTTACCATTCTCTCTGGGCTCACTCTGCTCCAGCCACATCAACTTTCATTCATTTCCTCAATCCTCTTTCTCACCTTATGGTCTTTTCAAACTGTACGAAGAACATTTCCACCCCTCAGCCTGATCTTTTCATTACTTGTTCCATCTTATGCATCGTCTCAGTTTAAATGTCACCTCCCTATGTACCCTACCTAAAATAGATTTCCTCAGTTTATTATCTACCTCAAAAATGTGTTTTATTAAAAATTTATCAAATGTTTAATTTATTCTGTTTACTTGCTTTTGTTTTGTTCCATTTTTTATCATTCCTCCTTCTAGAGAAATAACTAGCCTGTTAAGTATTATGAGTGCAGCAACCATGTCAATTTTTTTTCACCACAGTAACCCCAGTCCCATAGTTTCTTACCTTATACATACTAGGCACTTAATCTTAGCTAAAGAAATGGCTATTATCTGACTATTATATAAAATATTATACACTATATGTTTCAGTCTGTTCTGGCTGCTGTAACAAAATACCATAGATTAAGCAGGTTATAAACAACAGAAATTTATTTCTGACAGTTTTGTAGGCTGAGAAGTCTATGATCAAGGCAGTTGCAGATTTAGTGTTTGCTGAGAGCCTGCTTCCTGGTTCATAGATGGCCATCTTCTCACTGTGTGCTTGCATGGCAGAAGTGGGCTTGCAGATCTCTGGGGCCTCTTTTATAAGGGCACTAATCTCACTCATGAATGCTCTGCCCTTATGATCTAATCACCCTCCCAAAGTTCCGCATCTAAATACTATCATATTAAGAATTAGGTTTCAACATATGCATTTTGGAGGGACAAAGTCAGTGTATAGTACTATATATATATATTATATATCATTAGCATTTTCCATAGGGTAGAATATTTCCACAGTTGGTATGTGATATGTTAAGTGGCACATTTGAATAACCATATTTTCTCCTTATTTTAATAAGTAAATATAAAACTTTGTATAATTAATTATATTTTATGTAATTATTGTTTACATAGTAAATTATATATATTATATATATATAATACAACAAATAAATATTTAGAAAAAATACTTAGAAAAAAATAGAGAACACTTCTAAAACCCATGATTTTCCAGATAATAGTCACCAGATATCATTGTTCCTCAATTTGAAGAAAAATATTAGATAAGTTATAATGTAAGTGAAAATTAGCCAGGCACAAATTTTGAGAGTAGCATGTATAGTTTTGAAATATGGGAACACAGCCTCAAATAAGCTGCAAACTTGATTCTGTAGTAAATCCACTTGGCTGAGAAGAAAGTGGGTAATTAAAGACCCAGTGCATAAGTTACGAATCTGCTTTGGTAGATTATATTATTATGCATGAGTATTCACTGACTATCCCGTTCAGGTCAGGCTTGGCCATGTGACTTACTTAGAAAACAAAAAGTAAGCAGAAGTTATGGGTTTAAAAGAAGCTGTAAAGGCCAGAACATCACAACCGTGTTCTCTATTTATCCTCTGCCAAAACAACCAGCAATATTCTAGATGGAAGCTGCTCTATCAGCTGAAGTCCCAAAGAGATGTTAGACTGAAAGAGCTTGTGAAATTTTGCTCTACTTCCTAGCTAACCAATTAGGCTGCCACAATGTTGGCACACTGGTGAAAAACACAAGTTTACTGGATCAGAGACAAATTTATTACTCAGAGTAACAACAATAGCAAGACTATCATCATTTGCTCAAGTTCTTTCTGAGCCTCAGTTTTCACAGGGTGACACAAAGAAGACAGGGATGCCTACATATGCAGTAGGGTATTTGACAGGAGAGGAACCAGGAGCTTAGGGAACCCAAATCTTTTTAATGGCCTGACATTTGCCCTAGGGAAAGACATTATCTTTATTGTACTGGACAGAAAACAAACCTGCCCTTTTCTCTGGAGAGATACATATCTCTATCTTCATAGTTGTTGTTAGCTATATATATATATATATATATATATATATATATATATATATATATATAGTAGCATCTTTATTGGAGTATAATTGCTTTACATCGTTGTGTTAGTTTCTGCTGTATAACGAAGTGAATCAGCTATACATATACATATATCCCCATATCCTCTCTCTCTTGCGTCTCCCTCCCACCCTCCTTATCCCACCCCTCTAGGTGGTCACAAAGCACTGAGCTGATCTCCCTGTGCTATGCAGCTGCTTCCCACTAGCTATCTATTTTACATTTGGTAGTGTATATATGTCAATGCTACTCTCTTGTTTCATCCCAGTTTACCCTTCCCTCTCCCTGTGTCCTCAAGTCCATTCTCTACGTCTGTGTCTTTATTCCTGTCCTGCCCCAGGTTCATCAGAACCATTTTTTTTTTTTTTTAGATTCCATATATATATGTGTTAGCATATGGTATTTTTCTCTTTCTGACTTACTTCACTCTGTATGACAGACTCTAGGTCCATCAACCTCTCTACAAATAACTCTTGAATAGATAGTTCAGAACAAAAGCAGTCAGGCCTGTTTCAAGACATGCAAAAATGAAGAGACCTGTGGAGAACTGTCACTCAACCTAGTGAAGTAACAATGGATATGTAGTATGAGTGAAAATTAAATCCTTATTACTGTTAGCCCCTGAGATCTGGGGGTCATTTGTTACCATAGCATAATCTAGACTATTCTGAATAATATACCTAGATCTGTTGATTTTATAGGGATGTATATGTGAAATTTTGGAATTCCATAAACCTCCTAGAAAAATAATTGTGTATGACTATATCCAAACATTTTATTTCTTTAGTTAGAAAGTATGTAGCATTTATCAGATCTTGAAGAGTTATGATCACCCAAAAATTCTAAAATTAGCCAAAAATGTATTTGAAAATTCCCAAGAATAGACATTTTGACTTTTCATTTATGTCTAATCAGAAAGAGATTGCATTTTTTAAAAAATGCAAAATGAAGTATGACTACGTATGCCATGAAACTGGAAAGTTTAATTGGAAATTGGTAAATAAAAGTATTTTCAGATTAATTCATATCAATATAAGAATATTCTCAGGGCTTCCCTGGTGGCGCAGTGGTTGAGAATCTGCCTGCTAATGCAGGGGACACGGGCTCGAGCCCTGGTCTGGGAGGATCCCACATGCCGCGGAGCAACTAGGCCCGTGAGCCACAACTACAGAGCCTGCGCATCTGGAGCCTGTGCTCCGCAACAAGAGAGGCCGCGATAGTGAGAGGCCCGCACACTGCGACGAAGAGTGGCCCCCGCTTGTCACAACTAGAGAAAGCCCTCGCACAGAAACGAAGACCCAACACAGCCAAAAATAAATTAATTAATTAATTAATTTAAAAAAAAAGAATATTCTCTTTATATCCAACAGTCCATGAAAAGTTTGTGTTATGTTTGGAATATGAATGTTTCTTCAGCCTCTCACATAATGTTCATTTGGGTCGTATTTTTTCTTTTCTAATATATTTGAGATCCCATACTATAAAATAAAATGACTGAAATGGGAAAATATAAGGGAAGCATTCTTTATATGCATACAAGACAACCAATTCTCCTAAAATTTCTTGGAATTGTAATTAGATTTCTCAATGCAATGGTGCTGAATAGAAGGACTTCTCTTTAAGTCTGGAAGTATTTTAATCAACTTAAAATATCGTATAATAGCACCCAGAAGTAAATATATAGAGATGACATACATTTTTACTTACTGACCTTTTATTTAGAATATAGTTGAGTGTATATGAGTGAGTGTGCATGTGTGAGTGAAACAGAGGCACAGAGAGATTGAGAATAAGAGAATGAATTCAACTCATGACCAGAAAAGGGAAAATTGTGTATTAGCATATTAGTGCCTCAGGCTATGGTGGCAGCCAACTAATCTGAAAGCAGAGATTGAGTTTAGAGGGCCCAGAATTAGGAATGCGGGAAGGAGCAGGGTGAATCTCCAGTTAGAGGGAAAAGTCAAGTTAAAATCAATTAGGAAATGTGGAGATTGAAATTCCATAGAGACATGCATTAAGTGAAGGCACAGGGCCCCATGCAAGATTGCCATCAGGGTAAGGAGGGCTAGGGTTAGGGTTAGGTCAGGGAGACAGTTTGGAACTTGGGCAGTCAGTGCCTGTGTAAGGGGACATGGGAGTAGTTTTCTGAAATAGCACTGGGCTCCCTAGCTCTTAACCCTTCTTCTGGGGAAGTTTGGTGCTGGTTTTGAAACACCAAACAGAGGGAAAATAGTGTAGATCAGGGGATCTGAAGATGGTGTCCTGGAATTTGGAAAATGTTTCACATCTTTATTTTTATGAATTCTAACTGAAATTCTAACTAAAATGAATATAGGCAACAAACAACAAAAGTATTAATATTAATGATATCTGTGTCTTTGTCGCCAATAGAAATCAGATATTTTTATATCACATTATGGTTGTTACATCTATCTTGAAATATCTTTTTTTTTTTTTTTTTTTTATGCAGTACACGGGCCTCTCACTGCTGTGGCCTCTCCCGCCGCGGAGCACAGGCTCTGGACACGCAGGCCCAGCGGCCTTGGCTCAGGGGCCCAGCCGCTCCGGGGCACGTGGGATCTTCCCAGACCGGGGCACGAACCGGTGTCCCCTGCATCAGTAGGCGGACTCCCAACCACTGCACCACCAGGGAAACCCCTGAAATATCTCTTACATTCATGATTACTTTGAAATCATGGCAGCTACTAAACTCACTACCAGATATTATTTAATGTTACTAATGAAATACATATATTATTTTATTCAAAACTGATTTCTTAAATTACAATAACTATTTTTACAAAACTGGCTTTCTCTGTAATGTTTTATTTTATGAATTTAAAAATTTTATTCTGAGAGGATGTCCGTGACTTCATGGGACTATCAAAGGGATAGATGACAAAAATTTTAAGAGCTAGGCTTCTCTGGTGGCGCAGTGGTTGAGAGTCCGCCTGCCGATGCAGGGGACACGGGTTCGTGTCCCGGCCCAGGAGGATTCCACATGCCACGGAGAAGCTGGGCCCGTGAGCCATGGCCACTGAGCCTGTGCATGCGGAAACGGGGGAGGGGCCACAACAGTGAGAGGCCCGAAAAAAAAAAGTTAAGAACCACTGATAAGAATGTATAAGGTTTCAGACTATTCAAAAATACTTACAATTTTAGGAACTGGATTGTTCTTACCTTCTGAATTCATAAAAGAAAGCTTCTAAATTTTCATTAAAAGTTTAAAATTGACAAGTGCATTCTGATAAATATTTAAAATTCTGAATTCATTTTTGTCAAAAGGACATGCTTTTCTTGTATATGCAAAATATATTAGTAATGAATATTTTCAAAATCACCAACAACCTGAATAGTTTTCATAATTATATCAATATGCTATGTGAAAAGAATCCCGGATTAGGAATTTAATATTCAGCTGTCCCAATTCTACCTCTAATAAACTCATTTCCTGGGCCTCAGTTTCTTCACCTGAGTTGACTGGGAGGTGATTTCCAAGGAGTCTTCCAATTTTGTGATTAGTAATTTTTAGTATTTACTAAGGAAGTTATTTCTGATTTAAATTTAACAGCATAATGGGTTAAAAAAAGGATTAAAAAATTTCAACTTGACATAAAATAACCATAAAATAACTAGTTTGATTCAAATATGAAAAAAAATATATGTACACATCTTTTTTGGTTAGCATAAATTTATAGTTGCATAGGCTGATCTTTAAAAAAAAAAAAAAGGAAACTGATACGACTGACAATCAAGCTGCTTTCTGACTTTCATAATTTTCTTTTTGTTGTGGAAACTTGGGAGGTAATCATAATTTTGTAGGAGGAGTTGTAATCAATACTTTTTTTTTTTTTTTTTTTTTTTTTGTGGTGCGCGGGCCTCTCACTGTTGTGGCCTCTCCGTTGCGGAGTGTGGGCTCTGGACGCGCAGGCTCGGCGGCCATGGCTCACAGGCCCGGCCACTCCGGGCCCGGTTGCTTTAGTGCCATATCTTGTTAATTCATAGAGACTAGCAGCTTTACAAGAAGCTGCCCTTGCTCTGAAAAGATAGACAATCCCTTTCAGACAGACCACTTCTGAGCTTAATGCTTCATGGAATAAGTATTATGGTTCACGTACGTCAATTAGACATTTCTTAGAGTTGCAAGATCAATTTGACATTCTAATTAAATAACACCTTTTAAAAAAATCAAAAACACAAAGCTTCATGAGCTGAAACTGATCAGAGAATAGCACTAAACTTTACCTATTACCTGAGCTCTAAGAAATACATGTTGATGAAAACTGAGACTCAAGCAATAAGTCAGGTCTCTGTCATGCCTAATTCTCCATGTTGTTAAATTAAAAATTGCTCCTCAGAAATGCCATGATACAGAGTATTTGCAGACTGACCTGGATGGGTAATCTAAAAGTCAGTAAAGAAAGGGTGGTAAAAGAATTTTGAGCAAGCATTTGAAACATTTTCCTTCTAAAATTGACAAGATTCATTATTGTCTGAATGAAAGACCTCAAATCTGTTAGCAAAGCAAGATGGAGTGAAGTGCAGTTAATGCATCTAAAATTGTAAAATTGTTTTAAAAAGTGCCTTTCTTATTACATCCAAATACAATTTTCAAGATAGAGGCATTGTAACATGACTCTAACATGTGCAGTGCTGTGGTGTACAATAAAGTAGCAAAATTAATCCCTTCCCCTGACGACATCTAGAAATGAAAACCCATTATAGTATAATATTTGTACTTAGGTCATGATGTTTTGTGCTGAATTTGAATGCCATGAAATGATTATGTATAGTGGTTGATGGGGACATATGTGCAGATAATTACGTAAATAATCCTCTTTACATGGGTGCAAGGTGACTTTTTAGATCAGGGAGAAAGCAGTTGCAACCTAATAAAACTCATAATAATTTTCGTTACTGCTAAGGCATGGATGGTTCTTTCTCTCCCAAAGATCGGTTAGAGATATTTTACTTTTCACAGGGATCCAATGAGAGAATTTGACTAGAAGCCCTGCATCTTCAAGGCCATTGACTACTACATTATATGACAAAGCCTGTCCTCAAGATATAAGCCTCCAAGAACATCTTTAACAGGGTCAAGGATCTTTCAGTGTTGCCTTGCTCTGAAAAGGAAGGCAACCTACAAGATTATGAAAATGAGCTTTCAGAAATTCGTGTTTAAAACCTGGGTATGTTTTTCACATATAAGAGATTTCCCCCTGAAACTAAATTTTGAACTGCTCTTATTTACCTACTCAAGCTACTTTCATTTTCCCTAAGCCATGATAATTTTTTCTTAGCCTGTGAAATGAATGTCCCTTATATTCTTCAAACAACTTATTAAAAAAAGGATTCTACCCTGTCACTTCACTTTCTTAATTGTTCTCTCTTTTTGCATCATTGCAAATTAGCTTTTACACCTTCTGTTGACCAAAATATCTACTTTAAACATAGCCAATTATTTCCTAGTACAATAATTGGACTATAAAAATTGTACAATAATAATTAATCATTGTACTATAAAAATTATACAATAATTTTCTTAGTACAATAGTCTTTCCCAAGCCTTAGTCTATTTGGTAACTTTTTAGCATTTTCCGTGTACAACTCCTGCTTTCTTAAAATTCTCACATTCTCTATTTTTCATAGGCATTCGATAGTTATTTGCTGAATGAGCAAATGAATGCTTATACTCTCCTGATTTACCTTCTCCATTTTTAAGTGCTTCTTCTCTGTCTTATAATGCACGGCCATGGCTTTAACTTCTGCCTTTATAGATGATGCTCAGTTATCTAACTCTTTCTTCTCCAGGCCTCGTCACTGAATACCAGATCCTTAATTCCAAATGCCTTTTAAAAAATTCTCTGTACAATTTAATCACCAATAGATTAAGTTCAATATGACTCCTGACCATCAGAACACCAAATAGCTTCTACATTCTCTGTTTTTGTTAATGACATTACTATCTCCTTGGTCATTAAAGTTTCACATCTCAGTTTTATTCTGAACTTCTCGCTTTCTGTTCAAACATGCAGTTTTGAAGATTCTGTCTCTATATTTTCTCTTCTATTTACTGGCATTGCCAACACTATAGTTCAAGTCAACAATAAAATTCTCTCTGAGCCTTCTTCTAATCACATACTTAGTTTCTTCCCTGAACCCCTGCTGCAAAACACTTTGTATAGCAGACTACAATTGCTCAATAGAAAGTATACGGAATTAACTAATTTTTCTACATAGCCTCAGCATTTTCCAAACCACCAATAATGAATTTTTCTTCCTAAAAACAAACAGCTCTGATAATGTCATTCTTCAGCTAAGAACAAACCAAACATTGCAATGGTTCTGCATTACTTAGTGAATAAAAATCCCAATTATTGGTGTAGTACTCCACAATCTTTCCCAACACTAACCTTATTTTCTGTACTCTAATCCCACTTATCTTACCCTCCACTCCTGAATTACTGCTATTGTTTAATATTTCAGTCCCCACCAAGACTGAAATTCTCATTTAAATTTTCCCAATCTCTTTTCCAGAGATTAGACCTTTGGCTCTGACTCTAAGGCAGTGAGTCTGAGTTTGTGCAGTTCCCAAGGAAAATGTGCTACTAGCTTGGACTCCCTAATTAATAATTGGCAATCCTGCTACCTCACTCTGTAAATTTATTTCTACTTGCATCACCATGACCAGAAAATACTATAAAATTCAAACACCAAGGTGTACTTGCCCACCAAATTGAACTTTGCTTTCAGCACAAGGAATAATTTCGCTTCCCCCAAGAGGGTGAATTCAATACCAGGTCTCATCTTTACACTGTTTGCCCACCCTAATATAACTGACTATGCCTGCATATATCTTTCTTCTGCTAAAATATCCTAGAACATGTTTCATTTGGTTATTATAACAGATATAACAAGCCTCCATGAACCCATGGAATTATAAACTTATTAAGGGCAAAGAGTATGATTTGGTCTCTGTTGTATCATTCACTATAATTTGTATATTATCTCATACAAAGAAGATACTCAAATATTTATCAAATGAGTATTATACTTGTTTCATCATCTCTTTTTACCTCTGCCCCACCATAACTTGGTTGGAGCTGTCTTTCTGCCTGTTGACTTAGAGTGGAATTTGGTACAGTTATTCTGATCATGATGGGTCCATGACTGAAAATTTATCCTAAAGTAACTTTGGTATTAAGAAATGAAAAATCAGAGCTCTTGAAGGTCACAAAGAAGATTGCGAATTATTGGTGAACTGTAACATTTTGATGAATTTTGAGAAAAAAATTTGCCTTTACTAAGACATTCGAAAGTTGCTTAAGACTACATTTTAGAGACATTTTTATGCTTGTGTAAAATTATTCTCTGTCTGTAGAATTAACACATTTTCGATTTCTCTTACTTGAATACAAAGAAAATCACGGAATTTAAAAGACAGAATAAAATTTACTTTGTAAAAAGCCAGTTCAAACCTTTCATTTTGCCAAAGAGAAAACTAACACAAAAATAGGCAGTGACTTCTAAGGCCAAATAGAGCCAGAATTTTAATAGCAATAAGGAGAAACTAGTGGGATGCACGGGCCAGAAAAGAGAAAGCACTTTGAGAGGAGTCTTCGAAATAGATATTAATTTCTCCCTGATTTTCATTCTCTCCTTCTTCCTAGTAGCTGCATGTGCTCACCCAATTAAAAACTGTATTTTGAAGGGTCCTTATAATAGGAGTGGCTATGTGATTAAAATGCTGTACTTCCCTTTCTCTTTTCACACCTTCCCACCAGTTGGAATACAGACCTGATTTAAACTGAAAATGTTAGAGCAACAAGACAGGAGGAAACAGGGAGCCAGTCTGAGCTTGTTCACTGCCCACTTACCCTCGACTGCCTCCTACCTGGACTATTCCATGAGGAATAATCTTCTGAGTGCTGGAACCACTATATTCTGGATCTCTTTGTTATTGCAGCTTAGTCTACACCCTAATACAGTCTTCAGGCCAACTGTGTGGACACACGAAACATTGACTTTTAGTGGTCAATAGGACCTTAAAGAATTTCTGTTCCAACCACTTATCTGTTGTTGATAGATGTACACTTATGCAGAGTACCTTACAATTCAAAGAAAACATCTCATAAACTGATAATCTTAAAGTTGAGTTGTTATGTTTTTCTCCACTGAAACATCATGTTAAAAATTTATGCCAATGAGAGCAGCAAACTAAAATGCCAGAGAAATTTATGCTTTAGCACTACTTGCTATTCCTCTGAAGTGTGTATAACTTTACTTCCAGAATTTACTTATTAATTCTGTTCTCAGAACCATTCATTGAAACACTGGTTGACAAATAGTTAATGAATCATCACTACGTAGCAGGAACTGTGTTTAGTCAATGAGATAGACAGTGTTCCTGTCCTCACGTTTGATAAAAAATACAGTCATTAAAAATAATGAAATTAGCAAGTCTAGGCATCATTATTAAAAGGGAGCACAGAGTGGCATTGGGGTATGGAACAGGAGGACCTAATGTAGTCTGGTGTTGAGAATGCTAAACACTTCTTCTAGAATTTTTTACCACAGAATCTGTTGTGTCCATAAAGTTCTCTTATTTTTCCCTTTGCCTCAGCAAGTCAGTTAAATTTTTTGAAAGCATGAGGAGGAATGTAAAAACAAGACATCATTTTTCATGGTATGGCATAAAGAACCATAGCTATGGTAAAAAGTAGCAATAGGATCTCATGCACCTCTTTATGTAGGGCAGGACGAGAGGCATGGGGAATAACTGAAGTCAAAACCAGAAGTGAGGGAGAGCAACACACAGGAGATGCTTTAGTCTGGTTACCCACAGAATAATGTCTGGCTTCCAACCAGCCCTTTCTAGGTTAAATAAACACAATTATGCAATGTTTTGAGTGTGTGATTGTCACAGCTTTGAGTTTTAGGGTTATTTAAAAAATGAAATTGTGTGTGTGGGTACGTATGAATGAATCTTATGTAAGATGTAGCCATTATAGTAAACTGACTAATTTTATACATTAAAACTTGATTTTAATAATTTAAAATAACTTATAATAATGACTGTTATATTCTAGACATGAAAATTCAGTAAAGACACTATATTAAAACGTGACTAAAAACCTATATTGCCTAAATATTCGTTTGAACTTTTGAACTCTACCAGTTATTCCTAAATCAATAATAAAAATTATAACAATAATAATACAAGATTGGGGAGAGAAAGGGGAAGCCAATAGTCCTTCCTGCTCATCCCTTTAAATCCATTACTATCTCTGAATTGTAAGATGATCTGTAAAGATGAAAAAACAATAAAAAGAAATGGTAAAGCAGAACCCAACATAAGCTTGGATAGTATCCAGTGGGAGGAAAAAGCTTTATAATTGGTAAATACTATAATGAAATATGTTAATTCATATCACAAGGATTTAGGAGTCAAGGCCCATCTGTGTGAAACAAATACCACCAATAAAGATGTTTCCCCACCTGGATTATCAAAGCATCAAACAGTGATTTTTACCACATTTCAGAAACAAGCCATATGTTGAAAAGTCTCTCACTCATCAAGGGCATAAACATGTTATAAGGACATATTTTCAGAAAGATTAGAGAGGATATTTTCATGCAACTCTTCATTGGTTTCTAGTATTTTATTTTCCAGTCTTTTCACTGATCTTTTGTGGGGTAGCTCTATCTTCTAGCTCACCATAGTTTCAGAGGTACTGTTGAAACTCTCTAGGACAACATTGTTAGTTCACACTTTCTGATTAAAAGAGGATGCTAATGGGATTGGAAGTCCTTCTCATGTCAGTCTCTCCCCTCCTTTATTTTCCTTTAAAACATTTCTGGAAGCCTAAGAAAGCTACAACTATTTCTTCCTGGGCACTTTGCAACACAACTAAAATATATTTTGAAGCAGAGCATTGTGCATGCAAAGATGGTTATTAATTATGCAAAAAACTGCTTGTTTGGGTGCATATTTTGTGCAGAAAATGGTATAGTAGCTGGACCACGTTCTTTACTGATGGAAAACATGTACCTGCTTACAGCTACATTGGGCCTTACAAAGGCCCAATTTACTAAAAATTAGCGATCCATCAGATTGATGGGCATAAAGCAATCTGCACTGTTGGCGCCTTGAAATTTCTTGCATCAGTCACCAGATCATGATTTACTAATAGGGTTTCAGGGCTTGCGAAATAGCACAACTCTAACCACATATTAATATTTAATCTGGCATTTTAAGCGCACCTAACAAAAGACCCCAGAGCTGCTGACAGAACCCTAAATTGTGAATTTCTTTAAAAGGAATTGAGCAGGTCCACAGTGATCTTATGAGAAAAAGGAAAATAAATGGGTTCCAACATTTCTTATGTAGACCTCACCAGCCAGGGCTCTCATTTTTTTAAAAAGTATTTATCATGCATTTTTAGATATTTTATTAGAGAATCGCAAGGCTGTTTCTGGCAGATGGCTGCAAAATCCACAATTAGATGACAGCAGATGCATTTTGGTTAATAAATTTTATATTAGACAATTTGCTCCTAAAATAATCCATTGGCACTTCCAAAATATTGCTAAATGAGAGAAGATCTAGCTTATAAATCACTAGAATCACCGTATTACATGCTTTTAAGCAACTATATCTTTTCTGCAATAGTAAGTTGAAGAAGGCACTCAGTGGGCAAGTGGGTTTGCTTTGCAGCCCTATTTTCAAGGCTGAAGATGCCCATTAATGCCAAGTTTCAGAGGTATCCAGAACCACTTCAAACAAGAGTGTGCAAAAGCTGAGGGAATGACTACCTGCTGATGACATTGAACACATATAATTGCTGTATCTAATATCTGTGATGAGTACACAAAATAGGTGTTGAATTACTTCCATTTGTGACAAAAAAATATACCATAATTTACAAAAGATGTTCCTATAATAACAGGATGCCACCTGTAATAACAGAATGTTTATTAGTGTACAAATGAGGGTTATAAATAGTTCTTTATCTGTGGAACAAAACACAAAAGACAACTTATTAGCAAAAGATAAATTGCATAGCAAAATCTCAATGACATGCTAGGTTTGTCATGAAAAAAACAAAAAGCTTTTTATTTTCACAGACCAATGCCTTTATAATCCATTTAAAATAATATACTTGCCACGAGGTGGCTATTTCTGATCAGATCATTTTACAATTTTAATTACATTTTTAATATCCTGGCTGCATAAACAAAGATAAATGACAAACCCTGCACAATCTGGCTGCTAGCTCAGGCATAGTCAGTAATAATATCAGCTTTTGTTTGTGAGTCGTCTAATTAGATTCTGAAATCTAGGCTTTGTCAATCAATAATTTTAATTTTAGAATCGCCTTTTGATCTTGTATTTCATGTTTGTTTGGGAAAATGATCAGTAGGACAAAGCTGATAATTTATGCAGAAACAATCTCTCAGCAGAACTATACGCACATTCCTCCCCATCAACAGAAGCCTGCAGACTAAGCTTGGCACAGGTCTAATTAGCATGCAGATATGTGTCACCTCATTGGCAATTCAAATTGCTTTTTTATAATGTACCTCAAATTATGCTACTCAAACATTGTATTTGATTTCCAAAGCCCCCTGGGCACCCCATAATGTCTCCCTTCATCCTGGGTATGAAGCATTTATTGAACAATCTGCTGAGACTGGCTGCCTTTTCGAAAACACCCAAACATGGTATCCCTGGGACCAGATTTTCTTCTTGTCAGAGAGCAACTTGTTCTTCTGAGGAATTCCTTGTGCCCCATTTGTAGGTTTAGAGATGATAGGTTTCCTCAGGAGTTGCCTCTTCCACATGGTTGATCTATAAGGGCTTCACTCCTAAGCCACTCATTTTTAAAGTGGTGGGAGGCTGTCTGGTGAGCACACATTAATATGCGACACATAACCACATCTCTGAATGCCAGTCTTCCATTCTTCATTAAACAAAAATGGCTGGATTGCAAGGGTTGTTTTTCCTCTCTCCCACATGCAGACACACACACACACACACACACACACACATTTGTTTTCTCGGGCACACATATGTGCACGTAACCTTCTCCTGCACCTACACACCCCACCAAAGACAACCAGAGCATGTCATGTCAGGATTGAGTTGTGTGTGAAAGTTGTCTGCTACACACATGACAAATAAGGAGGTTCCAGCATACATACACTGAGGCTTTTTTTTCCCCCTTTTTTTTTTTTTCTTTTGCCATGCAGCAACAAGTGGCAGAATCAATGGTGTACAGTTATTCAGCAATGTAATTCATTTCACTGGCTTTGGCTCCTAGCCAGATCCGCCATCTGTCTCTAGCTCTCCCTCTCCCCCTCTCTCTCCCTCTCCCTCTCTTTCGCTTGAATTTGTCCTACATTTCGTAATATTACGTGCCTGCCATCCTTATCCTATGCCAGAGGTACACCACCAGTCTCACCCCCATTCCTGCGTGGAGTTCTCTGAGTTCGGTGGCACTTGGGATATTCCACTTCAGTGCCATGGGAAGAAAAGGGTAAGGAAAAAGCAAAAGGATTAATGCAAAAAATATATATACATATATATAATGTTCTGGTATCCAATTGCTCCTGCTTCAGCCTTTTATCCAAAGCCTTGAGATGGATCTGCCTCATCCAGGAACTTTTTCTGCTTCGTTAGAGTATCTTCGTTTTCTTTATCAGACGCCGGCACCCCACGCCAGTGCACGGCTCCATGGAATGCTTGCTGTTGGACACTTGCAGGGCTCTGCCACCAAACAACCTCCTGCATTGGAAATCGGGGGACTACTCCAGGATCTTATGCGCGCTTGCTGTTTGAAGCTGCAGAAAAGTGAATAATCAATTAAGTATTGATTTCTTGTAAGATTTGGTAAATTTCAAAGCAAGACAAAGAGGATGGCTTAAGGAAACACTGCAGGGACTTGGCGTAAATTAGACAACTCACGGAGGCGCAGAATAAAATAACACCTCAAATGAAGATTTCCTTGGAAGAATTAGCACTAGCTATTGGAAGACAATGGTGGATTTAATCAAAACAGCAGGCATGCAAGAATTTTACCCGTGAACCAGAAAAAGGAGCTAATTATAACCACCTTTTTAATGGAGCTAATTTGACTGAATGGATGCAAATGTGCTTTATTTATGGATGAAGAAGCAAGCTTTACTGCAATGATCTTGGGATCATCGTATCTGCTAAGCTTTGCAGCTCCTGTTACCTTCAGTACATTTTTATTTCCAGAGAAGGTATTTATATGTAAACAACAGCTAACCATGCAAAAGATTCATCGGAACAATATACTATGGTGTCTGAGATATAATCATAATTTTGCAGCCTCTCAGGGTTTCCCCTAACTTGGGGTTTTGCAAGCTTTGCGTGCATTGGGTTATGGTAAACAATAAATGAATGATGTTAAACTGTTGTGATTTTTCAATGTGTAGTTTATTAATTTATCTTTATTAACATGTTGATTCAGAATTATTAGGCAATTAATCCATAATGAAAGGAAGGGAATTGTTGGGTGGGGTTTTTAAAATGCATTTGCAGTCTTCTTAGAGATCGGAATGTGTAGGTCCCACCAGCCCATGAGCTCTATAATTATTTAAAAATGGTAAAAATTTTTGACAATTTGAAGAATTGGTTTTATAATGGGAACAACGTGTTATAATGGGTAAAAAAAAAAAGAATTGTTATGTTTTCTCTCGAGTTAGAATGTTCTTGAGTGGTTAACTCCTCTGTTGCTGATGAGAAGTAAATATCTTATAAGTTGCAAGAAGGAGAGATTGTAATGACAATGCTTTGTTCTGATGCCTCCTCACATTTCAGGCTGAAGTGCATTTTAAACATTTCCTTCTATTTCTATTATTTTCTTTCTCTTCTTTAGTTTTCTTCTTTTCATCATATTTTGCTGTCTTGCAATCTACATTCCCTGAGCAGCCATAGGAACCAAGTTACATTAAGCTTCAACACAAAGACCTTGTAAGAATAATGAATCCTCATTTGCATCGACATTTGTATTCAGATTTGCCAGGCTATAAACTTGGCAGATCAAGCGGAATATTAAATAGAGGCTTCCATGGTAAATTGTGGCTCTTGAAATTGCTAAGTGCCCCCCTCCTTTTTTCCTCTCTATCTGTGGTGGCAGGTGAAGTCTCATGACTACTAGCTTCTTCAGAAGTGCATTGGCCCCTTCATCTTTCTGTACGTGATGTCAGTTTCAAGCAGAAGAGGGAAAAACCAGTAGTAGGTATTCTGGCTGAAGGTACAATATGACGTGTCACTGGAGAATTAACTCTAGAGCCCAGAGACCATGAGAGAGGCGCCTTTAAGCAATTAAAGGGTGTGGGAAAATTAATTATCATGTGTGGGCTAAGGTTTGATTTTCCTGGTATATTCAAAATATATTAATCTCGTAAAGGTTCACACTCATTTTTTAACATTTTTAAAGGTTATAGGAGGACCAGTGTAGCTCTTTACTCATGAAATAATTCAATTAGGCCATTGAGTCATTGCCACTCATCTACTCATACCCATTCTTAAAATACTTGAAATGCCTTATTTTAATGTCACTATGGATTGACTAACTCAATCCTTAGCTTTGCTTGATTCTGAAATGGTAAAATAGGAATAGTCATAGTTACTTCTGTATAAGTTCAGAAATACGACCTATAATACAGTATTATATCTATATCTACTATATAGTAATATATCTATTGAATACAATACAGTAAACAATGGAGTGAAGAATGTAGACTTTACTTTCCATGTTTGGTCCAGCCTATGTGATGATGCCAAACAAGTGAGTAATTGGAAACATTTGTGCATGACTTAATTTTTCATGCATTATTCCAGTTTCAGAATCTTGTAAACAGAGTCTGAATCTATGACCTATTAACAAACTCTCACCTCACTAGTAGGGAACAATAAAATGTGTTAGGAGATCAGCCTTGCAACAAACTTACAATGGACATCTGAACAAGGCTTTCCTTTTTTAAATCTTTATTTTATTTAAATAGTGTAAATGATGAAATGTAGACTGTTTCTACTATAAAAACACTTCTTTATGGTATATCATAAGGAATTGTGAAATCCTAGCAACTAAGATAAGTAACTGACTTAAATAACTCTTACTTTAGGTTGAGGTCAGGTTTAATTGTGTGGGGGAAATGGGAGCTGTTTCTTGGAAGATGCTGGATTTTTTTTTTTTTGAAAAAATATACCAGTAAATATTTAGACTGAAGGATAACATTTCATCAGTTTTCATAAACTTGTAAAAATATTTATAAGAATCCTGCCAATATATATAATATATCACAATGTAGTCTGTTCTAAAGCAGGTATTAGATATCTTAATCGTATCTGGGTTTTAAAAACTAAAAAGTAAAATGCAAATCATGACATGCTTACATTCCACAAACTCATCATTTTTAAGGGAAATGAACTATTAGATAATTTGATACTAATCGTAACTCTACTGAAAAACAAGGGCGTTACCACTAACTGGCAAAATTTAACTTTTATATTTACTCTTTAATGTGAAAAAATGAAAGCACGGTGACTATCATTAAGTTGCCTCCATCTAGAGCAATCATCGATAAACAACATTTAAATAGAGTTCCCCTCCTGAGGGAACTTAGTCATATAGCACCTTCTGATGAAGTATAACCATCAACTTTATAACAAAATGCAAGCAAAGGTTAGAGACTGATCTATTACTTGGAAATAATGTTGTTTATAATGTCAAGCAAAGACATCGATGCACCTTTTTTTTAACATACTTGCTATTTCACACGAATCTGAGATTCAATTTAATAGGCTTCAAAATGGTGTTTTACCAATGTGGGCTGGGGGAGGAGGATATGTACTGATCCCTTTTTCATTGAAAATATAAAAATACATTTGATTGTGTGCAAAAATACATTTTGGTTGTATATTCAAATAGGATTTAGAAAGGAAGAGATTTATACTTATACCTTTCTTCAGGACTGCCCATCAATTTGAAACTGTCTTCTTTAATAAATGCTAATGATTTGGTTGATTACGTTTGTGCATGTACTTACCATGCAGTTTTGGGAATCAACCACTGATGAATCTTATCAAGAAGAGAAATTATAGCATTAGCTGATTTGCTTTCTAAACAGCAGGAGTGAGAACTCTATCCAAAATGATATTAGTGACATTGCTTTAACATCCACACAGAAAAGTGTGTACTATTTCTTGCCTTCCTTCTTAGTGTTGCTTAGACAAGGCTCTCATTTATTAACTATGGTCTCTTCCTTCTGGGTAGGAATACAAGTGGATGTATATTCTAAACCAGGAAATCAAAACTAAAACCAAGAACAAATAAAACACATTTAAATTTAAGTATTTTATCCAAGTTTGATAAAGGAACAAGTGGAGTTGTGAATGCTTTTTTTCCCTACAATAAGAAAATAGCAAAATGACATGTGCCAGGGTAATTACACTATGTCCTGTTACTGTTTATATTAGAGGAATTTTTTATATTACTACCTGGTAAAAATGCACATGACTGTGAGGTTTGCCCCACCATAACTTCTATAGCCACTGTTACACTGATGTGCAAGTTTGTTAGCCACTGGCACAAAGCCCAAAGCACAGGACTGAGCCTCCCAGGCAGGCGAGTCGTTGTCCTGTATAGATTAGAGTAGCACAGCCCTGTGTGTGTTATCCTGAGAAACTGGGCTTCGCTGAGTTTAAAATCAACCTGTTTCATTGGTCTGTTTTAGTAGGATGGCTGAGAGCTTTGCCATATTTATGAGGCAGGCAGAATTGTGAGACTTAAACCACATCACGGAGTGCATCTGTGCTTATGACTTGACCTGTAAAGTCAGTTCAAGATTTTCACTTCTACTCAAGAGGGGAACAAGCAACAGAATGCCGTTGATTGTATTTTCTTCATACTCCTCTAGACAAATATTGAAGGATGAATTTCTAGAACTATAAATATAAACATGGAGATGATATAGATATGTCTCCCTATATTGAAAGAAAAGATTATATATGTATATAAATATATGTATGTATAGATATTACAGATCTATGTATGATATATATCACTTTCCTCTCTAATTTCAAAGTGTGTCCATCATTGTTGCTTAGAGAAACATTAGCAGTTCATAACTACAAACTTTTTAATTTAAGAGTAGAAAATGTGTGTATACATATATGCCCTATGTATTTGCGTACATATACACAGCAAAAATATGTTTTGATACTCAGAATGGATGATAGATCTATATAGACATCATGAAATTAAGAGATAAGGGAAAAAAACAAACCAAATGCTTAAGATCAGTGAAAAATTATTCTTACCTATGGTATCACTTGATGGTCTCTATACTTAATTTAAAACCTGGGTTTAATTTTATATTTAAATACTTGGTTTGTTCCTTTTATAGATAATTCACAATAGAGGCTATTCCAAGAATGAATTGAAAGGTTTACTAATATTGCAGTAATTTTGAGATTATTGGGGGATTTTATTTTAATGAAGAAATAATACATGATATTTTGGGACGATTAAAATGACATAAGTGAATTAGATTAATGTGCATTTAATTCTCTGCTTTAAGAGTTCCTTTTAATACTATAGTTACTTATCAATAAATTGGAGTGAGAATTTATCTACTTTATGTTACCAAATGTTAATGTAAAAAATTTACATAATAATTCAAATAGTCTTTTTTATACTACTGTTTCTGACTTTACTAAAAATTGTTAAGCATCACAGCACTCATCTTGTTGACCGTAAGGAAACAGCTAGAGATTCCTATTTTTATTATCTTTTTCAAATTGGACCAAAGGCATTCTTTCCCATCTACCTCAGGTGTGCAGTCAAATATCCCTCCCTGTATACTCCCCACAAAAACTCACCTAAGTTTAATTCAATAAAATAATCATGGATTTGCTTCACTCTTACCTGTTGGATATTCTGACATTAGTAGGCAAGCCTCAATTTCAGAATTCAACTTGAGCTTTACTGCCTCTCAAAAAACAAATTTCCTAATTTTCTTATTTTGATTAACCCCCATGATATTAGCCTAAGTTGGTCAGCAATGATTTCAGAGGTGCATGCCCTAAATTTTAAAATATCATGCAGCTAACTTCATGGTTCCTTCTGGGGATGCTAGTGACTCTTCCCCTGTCTGTACAGTTAATCATTTCTCAGCTGACTCAGTTGTACATCTTTGACCAAGACTGTGCTTTTCATTCCTTAGTCCTCTCTCTAAATGAATTTACCTTTTTCCTCCTTCACTAAACTATTGACTGTTTTGAACATTATTTCACATTGTCCTTTAGTCTTCTGTTCTTCGTACTGCCATTGATGCTTGAAACTGCCATTTTTACTTTTGAAATCCTACCTCTTTCATGAAGCATTTACTGATCAAGGGGATGTAAGGTAGCACTATTTCCTCCATTTTCAAACAGCAAAATTTTCAGCAATCATGAGCTAATGTTCAAGATGTATTTATTCATTTGCATCTACCCACATCATTACGGTGACTCTGAGATTTTCATCTATATCTGATTGCAGAACACCCTTTGTGTGAATGTCTATGTTCATTCAGTTATTCATCCAACCAATACAGATTCATTGAGGCCCTATTTTGTGTCATGCACTTTTGTGGAAGCTATATGACTATAAAGATGAACTAGACAGATAAGGTATACAAATTCTTAAAGCAGCAAGCAATGGGAAAATCTGCCCAGGAAGATACACAAAAGCTTGCAGTTAGGCATTTTGTGCATTCATATATATATATGAATGGCCTTTGGGGATTTGAATTACAATTTGAAATATTTCCTAAATGGAATATAAACTTCCCATTCTCGTTTGATTTGGTAATCCTATGGTGGTACAAACATCCTTAGCAATGACAGCTTAGAATAGATGTTCTCAAAACTTTTTTATCTCAGAACCACTATAAGAAATTACCAAGGTGACAACAGCTTTTATTTATGTATGCTATAGTTATTGGTATTTAACATATTCTCAAGTAAAGCAGAAACTATGTTTCTAAATTATTTATTAATTCTTTAAAAATAACAACTAGAAACTCATTAAAAATGTTCACATATATAATATGCTCCACTAAGATAATCATATATTCCAAATTAAAAAAGTGAGGAAAAGGGCATTGCATTACAATTTTGTGAATCTCTTTAATGTGTGGCTTAATAAAGATACTGAATTCTCATATCTTCTTTTATGTACAGCCTTGCAATATGTAATTAGGGTTGAGGATACAAGGAAAATCCACCTTCTCACAAATATGTAATTGGAAAAGAGAAGAACGTTTTAGTAGCTTTTTCATCTAATTGTGGAAATTTTTCTTTGATATACACCAAATATTGACAGGTGGTAGTTTCTTAAAAGTTAGTTGCAATGTGAAATCTGAAACTATGTCAATGAACTTATTCTTTTTTATGTTAAAATCCAGTATTTATCTTGCATTCTTAATAGATCTTTGACCCATGCATGATTTTATAACACTAAGAACTGGTCTGTTAGAAAATATTGGTTCACTGAGTTATGCAAATCTTTCAAATGTTGGCACATTTCATTATATAGTATCAAAAAATAATCACATTCATTAATATTACCATCATGGTCTCATCAGAAATTTCATTACGTATTGGTAATCTGTCAAGCTCATGATGGCAGGTATAAATTTTCCAAAATTCTAATTTTCCTTGAAAGTTAAATTTTATCAACAACATATACTGTCAATTGCTTCCCTTCGTGTTATAGACACACTTTGTTAATTTTCAAGTAGATATCTGTATATACCTAAGTCTGAATAATCATAGTTTGTAGGCCATGAAAAATGGGTCTACTGTATATAGCTCAAGCTCAAACTCAATCATGTAAGTGCTTTACCTTGAGATAACAATTATAATTTGTACTTCAGTATGCAGCAAAAGTTCTATACTGTACTTCCCATCTTGTCATAGAAATTATGAAAAAGACATGTAACTAATAGAGGAAATTTAAGGAAAATTGCTTCATCAAGGATCAAGGACTTTTTTTTTTTTTTTAGTTCAAGTGTATAGCCCTGAAGATTATGATAACTTTCAATACAGTTTGGTTCTACTTGACTTATTCTAAGAAAGCAAAACTGTTAAGGCTCCAGTATTGCATGCAAATTTCAGCCCAAATGAATAAAGAAAATAATAAAAGTATTAACATAAAAATAATGTTGACTTCAAGGGCTCCTTGAAAGTATCTCAGGGTTTCTCAGATGTCTGGGAGCACTCTTTGAGAACCACTAACTTCAAAGAACCTAAAGCATAGCCATAGATGTTCACTAATCATTCTCTGATATTCAGTACCATCTAAGGGTTGACTAGGATTCATTACCACCTACAATAACACCTAACATTTCCAAATTGTTTTGCAAATAATTTTGTATATATTATCTTGTTTAATCATTTCAATAAGCCAATAAACTATTATTATATTCTAAGAGAAAATTACAGCTGCAGTTAATGATTTTTCCAAGGTCATGAGAGCTATAAATGACAGAATCCAGATTGATATCCAGATTTTATGAAGTCCACAGTTCTCATTTTACCATAGCTCTTCAATATAACTCTTTTACAGCCTCCTCTAAGTTAAGGAATAGTGACTAAGTCCTGTACCATAAGCTTGATAGAAGTCTCTAAGCACCATGAGAACAGTATATGTATAAATCTTATTCCCATTCCAAATCATTTATGGCATGGAAGTCCAATTTACATCTATTTCATCACAATCCAAAATTGCACTATAGTTATGTGAGGTCCCTTAACATACCTAGTTAGTTTTCTTTAACTGCTATAATGATTGATTGCTAATTTGGTCATTATATTGGCCCCAAAATACCATTTCAGTGAATCACTGACCAGTTATTTCAAGCTTCAAAATGAGTATATTAGCAATACTCTTGTGATCGACTACATACTGGTTGCAACTGTGTTGACCAAAAGAACTTATCTAAGCCTTAGGAGGCACACAAATACAAGAACAGTAGTTTACAAGATAATTCCTAAAATTTATGATGGGCTTTTGCATAAGACTTTAATCAGACCAACAGAAGCCCTGGTTCCTAGCCCTGATGCTAACGAATTAGCTATGTAAGTTAAGAAAATATTTAGCATCACCTCGTCTTGGTTCCTTGTCCATTTAATGAGAGGGAAGTACTATATGATCTCTTGTTTTGCTTCCAACTGTAATATTGTATGATTTTGATACAGAAATAGAAGTATTTCCCTTTTTGGCAGTCATGATTTTCTTAATGTATATGTTCTCTTTCCATGTCAGTGTGTCTTCACACTCTATATTGAAAACTTCAAAATCTAATTCATCGCTCAAATTTACAGATGAAAGTTTTATAGAGCTATTTATTTTATCAGCCATTTAAACCCCTTAAGTAAGATATTTAATAAAATCTACTGAAACACTTTGTGTTTTCTTCCATGAAACAAAAATGAGATTGTTTTAATAACTTTATATTATGATAATTTGGAGGTGGGGTTTATGGAGATTGATTTCCTCCCCAGATGATTAATTGTAATCCGTCCTGATATATTAATAAGAAACCCTTAAAAGCTATGTTGAGAGAGGGAGAGAAGAAAAGGAAACTTATGTTTGTTTGCAATTATTGAAATTATAGAAGCAGAGGTCTTCCAGAGACAGAAATATAATTACAATTATCTAGCCTGTAAAGAAATTGTTTTTATTTCTGCAGTGAAGGGACAGCAAATTATTGGTATCGGGAACCCTTTTTATAAAGAATCTTCCTTTGCATAGCTATAATTTTTTAAACTTCCTTTACAACAAAATTTATCCCCTTCTATCTGATATTGAAATAAGAGACATCCTATTATCACTGAGAGTGTGTTTTAAATCAACAATGCTCTGGAACTTGGGCTTCACTGTTTGCAATCCACCTGAGTGCATGCAGATGACTGTGCTTCTAAATCTCTATGGAAGATGAATCCAGTGTCTCCAGGTTGCTGAAGGCCGTGTGAACAGTACATACAAACATGATCAGGTCACTGCTGTGCTCCCAACACTGCTTAATTGCCCTCTGGATAATGAGAAATGACAATACAAAAAGGTGCTGGCCCATAGGAGGTGATCAATGCACACTGGTTTCCCGGGAGCGTTTCACGTTTATCCCTAAAACTAAATTGCAGACATTTGCATTTATGGAGTAATGTGGCAACATGATTGTGAAAATCATTGAATAAGGATAGCAAATGTCAGTTTTATGCTATGATTTCAATTATATACATAAAACAAAATTAACAGTGAGCAGAGGTCATTGAATGGCCATCATTAGGTGACTGTTCAAATAAATTAAGGTGTTTCAATATAATAGAATACAGTGTAGCAATTAAAAATAATAATACAAAGCTATAATGTGTTCATGAGGAGTGATTTCCAAGATACATCAAATGCAAAAAGCAAGGTGCAGAAGAATGTGTATAATATGGTCCCAGGTGTGTAAAGAAGTGTACATACATTTAAATATACAAATGACAGAAAAATCACAAACTGATGAAAACAGTTAAAGAGTTAACAAGAAGGAAACAATTTTCACTGAATATACTTTTACATAATTTGCTTTTTTTAACACATGGGCACACTAGACTAGTTTTAAGATAAACAGTAGTTAATTCCTAATGTAAAATAAAGAAGATTTATAGATTTATAAGACAAATCCTTGATATGTTCTCCACCCAAAAAAAAAAACACAAGTTGACAAAGGATCAGTTTATCATTAGTTGCTTAGCATCCTGTAAAACCAAAGAAAAGGTATTTTAAAATATTTCAATCCATGAATGCATTAATTCAGAACAGAACCAAAATATATTGTTGATAGGACAGCCAGATAAAATATAATATTTTTTATTTGCTAAATCTGGCAACCCTATTTGTTGAAAAGAGAAAAGTTGTTCTGCATTCTTAGGATACTATGTATATTCAATGCCAAACATTAAGATGTTTCTAGGTAGACAATTTTTTTTTATTTTTTTGAATTTTATTTTATTTTGTTTTTATACAGCAGGTTCTTATTAGTTATGTATTTTATACATATTGGTGTATCTATGTCAATCCCAATCTCCCAATTCATCACACCACCACCACCACCACCACACCCCCATTTCCCTCCCTGGCATCCATATGTTTGTTCTCTACATCTGTCTCTATTTCTGCCTTGCAAATGGGTTAATCTGAACCAGTTTTCTAGATTCTACATATATGTATTAATATATGATATTTCTTTTTCTTTCTGACTTACTTCACTCTGTATGACAGTCTGTAAGTCCATCCACGTCTCTACAAATGACCCAATTTCATTCCTTTTTATGGCTGAGTAATATTCCATTGTATATATGTACCACATCTTCTTTATCCATTCATCTGTGGATGGGCATTTAGCTTACTTCCATGACCTAGCTATTGTAAATAGCTAGGGTGCATATGCAATTGGGGTGCATATGTCTTTTTGAATTATGGTTTTCTCTGGGTATATGCCCAGTAGTAGGATTGCTGCATCATAGGGTTTTTAGTTTTTTAAGCAGCCTCCATACTGTTCTCCATAGTGGCTGTATCAGTTTACATTCCCACCAACCATGCAAGAGGGTTCCCTCTTCTCCACACCCTCTCTAGCATTTGTTGTCTAGGTAGACACTTTTCTATTATTGTTTAGGTAAAATATATTGCTCTTTTAATTGAATTTTTAAATAATATTTTTGAAAATATATGAGAAAATAATAAATGGTTCTCCCACGTTTATGATATTAAAGTTCATGCAACATGTAATCTGGTTCTAATCTAACTTTTCAAATATGTATTTCAATACTTCCTTATGATACCATTTTACTGAAAGCAAATTAATCCTATCTCTTGTTCAGTGACCATTCTTCCTGAATACTCACTCCGACTCTGACTCTTAAATCTCCCTGCCCATGTTTATGCTTCCATGGATCTGAAATGTCCTCACAAGTTCTATTCTAACTGCTTCAGTTGAAAGGCTCTTTTCATTCTCTGATCTCATTAGCACAGTCCTTGTTTTACAATGTCTTCTATTATAGTAATGTGTGTACAAATCAATGTCCCTAATAGATAAATAGAAGCACCATGAAAGTAGGACACAAACACTTCATCCACATCTTTAATCTTTAATCACTACACATGTCCCAGGATGGACACTGGCCTAGTGTCCTACACAGAGAATTTATCCAACAAAGTCCAATAGATGTGTGGGCAAATGGCAATAAATAGTTCAGCCCCTCTGAAGATTAAACTCCAGTCAATTTGGAATCTCAGAAAAAAAAAAAAAGAAACTACCCCCATTCAGCATATCATAATCTCTCTTTGTAGGTGAAAATAGTTCTTAAAAGGATCCTTAGCCATATTCTTGCCAAGATAAAATTATAAGTTAAATTCCATGTCCTTTACTTAAGATTTCCATTTTATTTTCTTATCTCTTAATCATTCTGGCATTGCTCATCTGAGTCCTCAATTTCTTCTATTGTTCTTTAGGCTGAAGAATGCAGAGTGGGGCATTGTATTCTAGTGAATTAGAGCCATGATGAATGATTTCCTTCTTCACGTTAAATTCCTTTTGAGTGTTCTTAGTATAATTTTTTTTTTTTACAAAATAGTATATTAATTATTCATTAGGCCTATACGCAGTCATTTCCTGTATTATACTTGAACAATTTATTTCTCTTTTAAGTGGTCTTTATTAAATGGTCCTTGCAGATTAATTTAGACTTTTTTTTTTAAAGCAAGACCATTTTGATTGCTATTCCTAAACTACAAGAGGCTATTTCTCTATTACTTTGATGCTATTGTAAAACACCCTGTGTGTGCAATTTGTCCTGTCTTTCAGTCAGTGATGTTTAAAACAATGATTCTCACATCTCAGAGTGGTGTTATTTCTTGACAGTTTCTACTGCTCCGTGGTGGAACAGAAAAATAAATACATTGTTAGGAGTTTTGTATAAAACCATTTTTGTGTCTTAAAATACTTATCTCATATACTTGGTAGTAGATGGTAGTAATTATTTTTCTACTGTCACTAAAATGCTGGATACCTTATTCCAGTTCCCTATTTTTTTCTTTTTTATGCTTCCGTAGAATACCAAATTTGAGAACCACTAAGTTAATAATAGCTGTAGAAGTAGTAATAATGAATAAGAATAGCTAATGCTTGAAGTTAGTTATTATATGTAAAGGATTATTCTAAGAACTTCAGATATATTAATTCACTTAATACAACAACTTTCTGATGAACTTACTATCATTGCTCAAACACTAGAGATGAGGAAATTGAAACAGAGAGAGGTTTAAAAACAAACTACACAATAAAAAGGAGTTATGATATTTAACATTAGTACTCTTAGAATATGAAGTAAATTATCTGAAAGATAATATTATATAAATATTAATTAAAGATATAAAAGAATTCAAACACCTAGTGAAAGATCAGCACACTATGGGCAAGAGTGGAATTTCTAGAAAAAGATCGCTGAAATTAGAAACTTAGTGTATTTAAATCATTTAAATAAATGATTTAAATACCAGATTAAATACAGCTAAAGAGTAAATCAGTATTGGACGATTTGTCTGAGAAACTTACCTAGTTCAAGTCATGAAAAATATGAAAAAGTTGGAGGTGTGTGAAAGACAGAATAAGTAGGTACAATATCTATTTAATAGATGGTTAAAAGAAGTGAATAAAGAAAATGGTATCAAGAAAATAAAGAATGAAAATTCACAGAATTGAAGAAACATACACATACTCAGATATAAAAGCATACAAATCATGTGTTGGGTAAATCAAAGTAAATCCACACTCATGTATCTAGTGAAACTGAAAATTAACAAAGACAAAACTATTAAAATTAGTGAGAATTAAAAGGCAGATTTAATAAGGAAACAACAATCATACAGACAGCAGATTCTCAGCCGCAATAACAGAGGCAATAACAGAAATAACAATGTCAAACTGCCAAGAACAAATAGTGATCAGATAAGAAATTTATACCCAGATAAACTACCATTCAAAAGTAAAAACATTTTTCTCACAAAGGGGTAAAATTTTCTACACCGTTCGTCACTGAAAAATTATTGAAGTACACGCTTCATTAATTCAAAGGAAATAAATGAACACAGAAGGCAGTAAGATACATGAAACAATGCTGAGGGGAAAAAAGAAAAAGCTAAATAAACACCAAAAATCAGTAAAAACAATAAATTTTTAAAAGTTAAAAATAGTTGAAACTATATAACAATGACATGAAGGATGGGAATGAGAATAATGGGATTTAAATGTACAGTCCTCACGGTGTTCACTCTGATTTGTGTGCTGTTGTATCCTCGGTGCCAGGGATGTAGCATGTACTCAATTAATATTTGTTGAATGACTCACAGAATAAAAATTCCATAGCTGAAGATGATCAGAGATCTGACCTCCAACTGCATTCCTCAGACTCTGAGGATACCACACAGTTTGCTCTGGGACCATCCATAGTGTGCTAGCAGGATTAGTGTTTGAAGTTAGGCAGGTATGTTGCAGTAAGTGTGGTAGCCCTTGAGATCTGCCTTTGAGGGAACATGCTACACCAGCAGAGAACACTGATGACCTCCAGCTGCCACCCATCCATCAGCTATGGCTTTAATACTGAGGCTATGCTATGCTAGCCCTGCTCATAACCATTACTGAGCACAGGAGATGGAGGTCCTAGAGCAGGCCAGGTAGGCTCAAGGCAGGACTACTCAAACCCGCCACCTTTGCTTTGGGACCTCCCATCGACCTGGTCATGATTTTCTGAGCCTCCCTGTGGACTCAGTCTCACTCTAACCAATCCTTCTTTTGCTCTCTATTCTAAGGTATCACACATGCATTGAGGTCAGAGAGGTCTCTTTGCCTTTTCCTGCTCCCTCTCCCTTTATTCTTACAGAAATTTCCACCAATCTCTTTCATGTCTAATTCTGTCTTAATGTCTGTCTGAATCTTGAAGGAACCACACTGACATATCAAGGCAAGAAGGTAGACACTGAGTTAGGCCTACTAGATCAACAGCTTGGCCCTTCATTGAACAGCAGTCATGAATAACTGGATCCACTCAGGGAGCAAACTTTCTTGAGTAGAAAACCTGTGGTATATCTCTTACACATGATTAGCTGCCTAAGCTCAGGGGAGCTGAGACATCCTTTCAGGCAACAGAATCTATGTGGCCTAAGACTTGCTTATTTATGTACTTACTCACTCAATCTGTCCTCTAAGTTGAGGAGGTGCTTCAGTCTTAAGATCTTTAAAGCTTATTATCCTCCTAGTTTTCTTGGGGGTCCCTGGCCATAGACTATACCATCTGAACGCTCTCAGGTACTGCCATCCTCTCACCCATTAAGATTCTGGAGACTGGTCAAATCTTCTGGCCCATTTCAAATCTTGCCAGCCCCTGGTGAAACCATCATATTTGTGAGTCATCCGTACTACACACTAGCATCTAAATTTCATGCCCTTATGTCCACTGTGATGCAGTCACTCAGTGTTCTAGTTATATCTGGACCATACACTCTCCCTGATCATTTCAATCCAAATTTTTCAAATAGACTCAATCTCTTATGCCTCCAACTTGCTAACATCATTATGTCACAGCACCTGTTTTTGACTATTTGGTAGCTGCAGCCATGTACCCTTCTATATTCTTCCTATGTCTTAGTGCTCTGTTATCTTTACTTCCTACTATATCCAGTCTGCATTCTATGACGAGTCTTTTCAATCATTTTCATGTTTTACATTTTTTATGTCCTTGAAACCTACTATAAGTAATAAGTGGGTTAACAGCAAAATAACAGAATATTAGAAATTAAATAGCTGAAAATATGGGATTTTTTTGTTTTGACTTTGTTTCCCTCATCACAATGAGATCCAGCATTTTGAGTGCTTAGTTGGATGTAAGAATCACTCATCCTTTACGAAAAACCTATTTTTTTCTGTTGCTCAGTATGCAAAACAATATTATTTTATTGTGTGTCAGTTGCATGTATCTTTATTGAAAGCTACTGTAGACTATACTAAGTCAAAATTCAGAGTCTAGTGAAAAGCTCCATGAACAAGAAATCATTTAAGACATTTCTAAGTTGTAATTTGCTTAAATATTTTTTCATTAGTTTTCTTTCTACCATGTCCATAAGATGCCAAGTTTAGTTTTGAGTTCTTAACTCAATCTTTAGTAAAGACTGAATTAGTTAAAATAAATTACCAGAAAGCTCAGCCTTTTTTTTTTTTTGGAATCATCTTTCTTTCATGCACTTTGTTAAAGGTACCAAAAGTTATTTTGACATTTTTGTAGTTATGTTTCTCTCTGGTGTATTACTGGAGCCACAAGAATTGAAACACCATGAGTAAAGAACTTAATGTGAGTGTAAGATCTATTACTTAGATGACAAAGATGAAAACATTGTCCAAAATAATTCCATCTTAATTTATATACATTTTATTAGTTCAGAAAACAGGGAAAAACCACTGAAACTTTGTGGCTGCTAAAGCTGTTCATGTTAATTAACGTCTTTGAGACTATTTCATCACATTATAAAAGCACATCATTGTTAGTGTTATTGATGAAAATTCTAGTTTCCTAAAGTCAAGATAATCTAACAATGGAGTATATTTAGAAGCATAAATTATCCAGAATTCAGGGACTCTTAAAACTAGCTCTTTCTGCTCTGTCTTTTCTGACACTAACTCTTAACAAGTAGAGTATCTACTGCCCCATCTCTTTATGTCTACTGTCTGTGATAAAGCAGCTAGCCTGGGAATTAGAAGAACAATTTATTTTATATGAATGTCAGAACTTTAAAAATTTTTTGCTACAAATTATAAAGTGAGTCTTATAACCTCCATATAAGTAATTTTGTATCCCTAATATATGCGTGGAAGCTTTTAAATTTTTTTAAAGATTCCATAGATGGCAGGGAGAACCAGTCATGTTCTTATAAATAAGTAACAATTGTCATGTCTGTCCTGGTAATAAAGGTAATGACAGATTTTTCTGTACCTCTTCCTTTAATAGAACATTATGGTCTTATTAAATGAAATAAAGCTAAGGCTCATAACCAAAGTTAAAAATCTCCAGATATAGAAGATTACACAACAAACACTTAAAAGACTGTCTTCTTCCAAGTTGTACAGCCAAGAAACATGTGGATCCCAGATTTTTATTTATAAATTACTTCAGATTATTCTTTGACTCCTATACCTAAAATCCCCCATTTTTAAAGAAGACAAATTGTACATTCAGTTACATTATTTCAGCCAGATGACAGACACCTAAAATAATGTACTAAAAGTAGACGTTACTTGAAAGCTATCACTTGAAATTCAGTTTTATTATGTGCACAACAAATCAAAGAAAAAATAACCCAAAACAACCCCACGCAGCCTAGTGGACTGCGAATGTTTTAAGGCTAAGGGAACACACAAAGGCTTTTTCCCACTTCTGCTACATTTTTATATCTTAAACGCACTGAGTGAATCCCAGAGAATCACCAGTCCAAAGTACACAAAATCCAAACACATTCACCACATTAACCCTGTCCCTGACTCCAGACGTATTATTGTAAATCACAAAATAAAAAAAAATAAAATGAAAAGTCCCTCTATTGCAATAGCCTTACAGAGTTTGTAAGAACATCTCAGAAACTAATTACTAGATTAAAGAAAAGAAAGTGGTTAGATTATGTGGTATGTGGTTAATCTAAATTAAAAATTTCATAGCTTTTATGGGAAATCCTCAGAAGCAGAAATTCTAAAAGGAAGAGTGAAAAAAAGGTCATCATGGGCACATGCATTTCTAGAATAAATTATGACTTCAATTTATATGAAAATCTAAACTTATTTGACCCAAGTTAATAATATGTTTTGTAGAGGTTTATTTTTTTTTGGAATGTTATAGGGAGACATTTGTGGGAAAACTCTTAAGCTTTCTATTTTGTAGATAGTATGGTATATTACTTGAATTATCTTTTGGTTCACTCTTTGCCATCTGAAAAATAGGATAAATTATGCATTCATCCCATCTTGCTCACGATTAGTTGACCAAATATATGTGTATGTGTAGATATTCACATACATGTATATACACATGGGTGTAAATAGCCAGTTTATCATGCTTGCTATGAATTACCTTATACTTATTTCATAAAAGTTATTCTCTCATACCATATAAAATCCCAACTGGAAAGTCAGACAGAGGTTGCAGTGACCAGGTAATCTCAAAAGGATCCCATCTTGGGACAGTGAGTAACTTTTGTACCAAGAATAGCACTTGGTCTCCTGGGAATTATCAATTCTTCCTAATCTTCACTTTATCATTTGTTTACTTTCTTTACACTAAATGTGAGCTTAGATTGACAGATGAGTAAACTGCCATGTTTAGTGATAAATACATACTTTGGGTTGTTGGCTAGATACATGGCCTGCTGGTTAGAATCAAAGAAGGACACAGGTACTGGATGATTTACCAGGCTAAAGGCTGGTAAATAGTACAAGTAGGTGCTGTGTAAATACTTGCTCTGTGTCATGTCTGTTCTAAATGATCTACAGATATCAACTAATTTAATGCTCAACCATGAGGCGGTATTATTACCTTCATTTGCAGATGAAGAAATTGAAGGACAGAAAAATTAAGTAACTTGAGCAGAGACACACAACTTAGATTTTGGTGGATCCAAATCAGTGGGTGGATCTTGGATTTGAACTTAGGCAGGTTAACTCTGGAGTCCACACTCATAACTACATGAGGCCACCTTTCAAACTCAGACATTCATGAAGGCCTTCAACATGAAGGTTTTCAGAGAAAGTTGTTGGTGGATTGGTTGCTTAAAAATATTACAGCAAATTCTACCTTTGACATCCCTCCCCATCCCATATCAAAATCCTAGACACCATTTTAACTAGAAACATGAATCCATAATAAGGAATAAGAAAACAGTTTCCTGTTTTAATTAGAAGATATGGAACTAGAAGTAGAAGAGAATTAAAGAGAATAGTTATTTCCAGGAAGTAATATAAAACAAATTTACACATAGCATTTTTATTTATAATTTTCAACTCTTCTTAACAATGCTAAGTCAACAAGCCATTTCTTATAAAACTAGCAACTAAATAAAAGGAAGATGCAGCACCTTAACTAAGCCAGGCTGGGTGTGGTAGGCCAGGCAAGTGCCTAAGTGCATAATCATACATGCGTGAGTCAGTAGAGAGTATGGCCATCTAGAGAGGTCATGTTTTAGCTCACAAGCACAGCTACCACTCAACTCCAAAAAGATTTTGCCACCTGGAAATCTAGGCCCAGTGTTAGTTTTTGTTTTTTTTAAAGAAAGGTGTAAATCCAGATTCATATGTTAAATCTTATGATTTTAAAATTTTGTTTCAAACCTTAAAAACATCAAGTACTATAAACATAAAATATCTATCAAACTAAAAACATTTTCATCTATGAGATACATATCTATCTACCTATGTATCTACATGTATATTTTAATGTATTTGTTGACTAATAAGTCTTATTCCTTATTTGGACATTGAAAATCATTACAAGAAGTTACAAGTATAGTCAAACGGTTAAAGAAGCATAGAAACCCCAGTATATACTTTCAAACAGGCAAAACCCATTGCATTAGTTTCCTATTGCTGCTGTAACAAATTGCCACAAATTTAGTGGTTTAAAACATCATTTCTTACAGTTCTGGAGGTCAAAAGTCCAAAATCATTCTCACTGGGCTAAGATCAAAGTGTTGGTATGGCTGCATTCCTTTCAGAAGTTCCTTGTGAGAATCCATTTCCTTGCCTTTTCCAGCTTTTAGAGGCCACTGGGTGTTTATAGGCTTGTGGCTTCTTCCTCTGTCTCCAAATCCATCAGCATAGCACTTTCAAATTAGATATATAATTAACAGATTATATATAATTGTACATTTATGTATAGAGTCACTCAGCTATTCATCATGGGACAGATTCAAAGAAATAAAAAAATAATAGAATAGATCTAACTCAGCCTTTAAGAACTTTCCATCTGCAACACACTGAATGTTCGTATTCCCGCCAGAGTTCATATGTGAAAATTCATTCCCCAATATGATGGTATCTGGAGATGGGGCCTTTGGGAGGTGATTAAGTCATGATGGTGGAGCCCTAAGAGTCCCTAGAGAGCTCGCTTATCCCTTCCAGCATTTGAGGACACAGTGAGAAGATGCCATCTGTGAACCAGGAAGCAGGCTCTCACCAGTTACAGAATCTGCTGGTGCCTTGATCTTGAACTTCCCAGTCTACAGAATTGTAAGAAATAAATGTTTGTTTTTTTATAAACCACCTAGTCTATGATGTTTTGTTATAGCAGCCCAAATGTACTAATGGAGAAGTGGTATAAATTGGATATTCTAGAGTTGAAACAATCAATAGGTATTAGGCAGAATTAGTCTATCATGTTTATTGGCCCCACCTAGTCATTTCATCAAGGATGACACTCAAGTTGGAGTCTGCAGTGGGTGCTCTGGTGCATGAACTAGATATCTCTTCCCTGAGGACCAAAGTACTCATCTCCCCAGATGCTGGAAACGTTACCTATCCATGACTTAATACTTAATTACTCCTCAGGAATTGTCCTTGGCCAAGTGAGCTGCCTTAGTTATGCCACCTGAACTAGGGGGAAGATTTGTGGAGGGAGGAGAAACCCATAACTGATGGCTGGATGATGCAGGGGACAAAGTGCTGACTCCTTTTCCCCATTTGGGACATTTCTGAAAGGCCATCTCAACTCAACATAGAGATCTTTGTGAGATCTAACATGGCTTCTATGTCAAATGTATTACAGTTTTTCTCCTTCTGCCCAATTCTGCTTCCTTAAGTCCCTCACAGAAGTTATGCTTCAAAGCACTTACCAAAAAACATCCTGCAAGCATTTCTCAAGGAATCTGAACTACGACAGAGGTGTTCCTTTATAGAGGAATAAACAAATAAATAAATAAAATACTGAGTAGTGCTGTCCTTTCACACACATTCCATGAAGGATTCGAAGCTTTTTGGAAGGGTTGGATAAACAGTCATATTAAAGGCATTGATTTTGAGGTTTGGAAACTCTTAAAGAGACCCAGACCAGAATTCTTTAATCATTGACGCCACCTCTGTCCCAACACACATACATACACCCCTGTATAGCAGTCAGAAGTCAAGCCAGTTAAAAAATCCCAAAGAATAAATTAGGACAAAGATATGATTTTCTTTCCAACTTGGCCTTCAACTTGGTTTGCAACAATTAGTATTGAGCAGGTGATGATTAAGAAGAAACTGAGCTGGAACAAATATTTAAATGTCTGGAAATCACTATTCAAATCCATTCCAAATCCATTTTAAGAAATGAGAAGTTGAAAATTATAGTTGTATATAGACCCAAATTTAACTCAGTGGATGGGAATGTTACAAATTATTATGCAATATAGTTATATTGCTGTTATTCACTTTTCAATATTGTCTTCTTTCCTCCACTCTTTAATTACTTTACAACCTGGTTCATTTACATGGCAAAAGCTTGTTGGTGGGCTGGTGAGTTGAATTTTAACTTTGACCATCTTTCAAAAACTATGCAGATTCTTCAGGAATATACAAATCCCTGGATTTTTTCTATCTTCCTCTCTCCGTCTCTTCTATGATTTCATACATATGTGTAGTATAAGTACATAATAGTACAAAAGTGAAGGTAATGTATTTAACTACAACTACACTTAATAATGAAGAGTAGCCTTAGGAGATGCTAAGATGACCTTATTATAGGAGTCTAAATAAACTTTTGAAAATTGCTCACCATGCAATTGGATTGCTGCCCAATTGATCCAGTTGAACAATTAAGATAAACTTAAGCAATCAGTCCTGTATTTCAGTGATTTAACAATGAAATAAGATCAGATATACTACATTGTAAATGATTGCTCGAATTCTAGTACGTTTATTAATAAGGAGTAAAAAGGAAGAAAGAAAAAAAAAGCCCTGACCATATCATAGTTGAAATTTACTAGATAAAAATTAATGACAAAATAGCAACATTTGTACTGTTATAGTTGTACTGATATAACTACAAACATTTTCTAACTATTTGCTATCTGCCAGATACTTTTATAGGCAATGATAGACAAAAGTCTTGTAAGATACTATTCTTCACTTAGAAGGAGTAATACCATAAATATTTACAATATAGTGTATGTGTGTTGCAACATAAATATATGGGGAGGGAGAGTGCAAGGGGTTCACAGAGGAGAGACTAACGCTGCCTAGGAGAGCTGAGAAGTGGAAAATTGAAATAAAATGAGTAGGATTTTGCCAGATAAGGTAGGAGGGTAGGAATTTCAGCTTATAATGTGTTTAGAAGGGCAGAGTTTTGGAAATGTGTCTGGGTTATAGAAAGCAGGAAATATATTTTGGCATAAATTTATGAAAGGTTTGACATGCCTGGCTAAGAAACTTTGAGTTTTATCTTGCAGACAGCAAGGTGACCCATAACATCTTAAATGAGTTAAGGATATTGGGTGACTTCTGAGCTAGGAGAGAAAGTCAAAAAATGAGAAATATGTAGACAAAAGCTTACAGGGGCTACACAGCGAGGACTCTGTATAATAAAAAAGATTTATTGATTACTTTTTATAATAAAAAAAGAATCAATCAATTCCAGAAGCATGTAATTACTACATAAAATTATGGAATACATATACATACCTACGTATATAATATCCATCCATCTCAGGTACCATGTGTAAAATATAGATCAGATGTGTAATATTAATGCCTGATATTTATATAGACCCTTATAGTTTACAGTCTATGTTCATTTAATTGTTAGAGTTTCTTTGAAGGAAGGCATTATCTCCAGGTAGGTAGAGAAGCCTGAGAACTCACTCAGAGCCACCCAACAACTAAATGACAGAGCTGGATTCTGAACTCAGATCTCAGACTCAAATTTCAGTGTTCTTTCTATCAGTGCAACAATATATACATAGAGAGATACATTAGGGAAAACTTAAAATGTGCATAAATCCAGATTTAGTTTATGTAAGCAAATGCTGAACAGCCTGAGCATCAAAATGTGAATAAAGGAAGAACCGAAAAGAGACGTGGGTACATTAATAAACAGAGCAAACAATTCAGAATTCTGTATATTGGTTGTTAGAATTCATCCTCTTTGGGGGAGTAAGACTGATGCTTCTACCTCTTTACATCTCTCCCATGTCTACGTCCTCACACCAAGCCTCTATAGTCCAAACTGACCAAACATTACTTTATAAGCACTGCCTCACAAACAGAACTTGAAACTTCTAAACGCACACACACACACACACACACACACACACACACAGAAAGAGAGAACTAAAATAAGTCTCAACTTAACTTGACCAACACTTTCATTTTTATAATAAGAAAAATAAAATCCAAGGAGGTTAATGGCTTGATAAATATGGCACCTTAATCGGTGGTAGAGCTGAGTGTAAACCCACCCATGCTAACCTTCCACCCATGGAGGTTTCCACAGCCTGTGGCCAAGAATCATAGTGGATATTCTGCCAAAAAGGAAACTGGAAGGAGGAGGGATTCACAGGAGTGCCCATCTGGGACTGGGGAGGGAGAAGGAAAGGGTCTACGGTAGTGCTTCCCAGACTTTTAGATTTAATGGGGCAGTAAAATTTCGAATAAATATATAAGTTCCACCTTTGAGTTGCCAACAATTTAATTTTACCAAGAGAAGACACTTAAAAACAAACAAAGGGAAAACAAGTATAAATGACTTTCACCACCATTTCACATAAGAACAGATACTGCCCTACCAAAGTTTAAGACATTCTTTGAAATGAAATGAAGTCAGCTCTATGAAAAATTCACCTTCTTGTGGCTTTTCTTCATTTAGCTGGGGACGACCACATCCTTCATCATGGACCAGCTACAGGCCAATGGCCAATATTCTAGAACTACCAGTATGTAGGAACAGGCCACAAATTGAGGTCAGAGAACTGGGCATTAGTCTATCACTCAAGGATTGTGTGACATGGACCAAGTCGTTCCACACCTCTGGCTCTCACACTCGCTCATTTAGGAAATAAGACCTTCTGACCAGCTCTGTATTTTGAGCATTCTAAGAGCAGTGAACTCTCTGAAACAGACCAACTCATCTGATGCTCCTGAGAAACTGGGTCCTTCAGAAAGCCCCTTTCCCACGTCTCGTCCTCTCAAGCCTCAGTATAAAATGCTGGCAAGTGAGGAATGGCCTAAAGTTGCTCTACCTGACACTGAACATTTCACAGAAGTCCTCAGTAGCATTTTTTTAAAAAAATTGAAGTGTAGTTGATGTGCAATATTCTATAAGTGTACAATATAGTGATTCACAATTTTTAAAGTTTATACTCCATTTATAGTTATTATAAAATATCGGCTATATTCCCTGTGTTGTACAATATATCTTTGTAGCTTACTTTATACATAATAATTTGTGCCTCTTAATTTCCTACTCTTATATTTCCCCCTCCCCCACTGGTAACCACTAGTTTGTTCTCTGTATCTATGAGTCTGCTTCTTTTTTGCTATATTCACTAATTTTTGTATTTTTTAGATTCCACATATAAGTGATATCATACAGTATTTGTCTTTCTCTGTCTGACTTATTTCACTTAGCGTAATGCCCTCCAAGTCCATCCAGGCTGCTGTGTGGCAAAATTTCATTCTTTTATATGACTGAGTAATATTCCATTGCATATATGTATATATACCATATCTTCTTCATCTATTCATCTGTTGATGGACATAGGTTGCTTCCATATCTTGGCTATTGTAACTAATGCTCATAGTAGCTTTTAAATTGTCTTTCATGAGAGAAAATGTCAGACTGCATGGGACTATGTGTTTTAACATTATCAGTCACCTTATTTTCGTGGTAACTATTATTCCCAGTGCCACTATTGCTACTATCTTTGTATAAAAAAAAAAAAAAGGCAACAGAGGAGGAAGGGGGAAGGGAGTGTGGCAGGCACTGAGGTGTGGAGAAATGATGGGAGAGAAGGATGAGTCGGAAGGTATGAACCTTATTTAAAAGGAAGCCACATCAGACACTGCTCTTTATAAAAAGTCCCGATCTCAGAGTCACTGCTGGTACATTCAAAGCCTCGTGTGTCCATCAATGAAAAAGGAAAAGAAAAAACGTAAGCAGGAGAATAGAGCAGAACTTGACAATGTATCATCAGAAGCATGCTATTTTATCCTTATTGTCCTGGGGTCTGCAGAAGGGATTATGAAAACCTGCACATTCAGCTAAACTTTAATGAAGCCTTGTAGAGTTACGCTAGACTCTTTGGATCAAATACCGTTTAAAAGTTGAGAGAAGAAACCACAGGAAACCTAGAAACAACAAGGTAGAAGCAGATTTAACTAAGAATTTCCTTCGCTCTGTTTTAGTCACACCCATAATATAATTATAACCTAGCATTTGCATTTAATTACACAGTGTTGAGAAACACTGGATTTTATAGCAAAGCTGAACCAAATACAGAGCTTTATTGCCAATAGGTTTTGTACTTCTGAGGAATGAATTTCAGAGCAGGCAAATACAAAATCTTGGCTAAATAAGACAGAATGAAGACGTTTATGGTCTTGCCAAACATAGACATACTTGCACCGAAAAATGGTACAAATAACCAAATGTTACAAATTTGCTTAGGCAAATAGTAAGCTCTCAATAAATGTTAGGTGTTATTATCATCATCATATTTGCAAAAAATGATTCAGTATTTCTTCTATTTTTGCTTCCAGGCCCATAAAGTAAAATCTACAGAAGGGTTAGTGTAAGGCCCTCGAGCTACTTTTTTTTACCGAAAACCCACAGCAACCAGTGGAGCCATATACATCTCCTCTGGTATTATTCCACTTCCTTTTTTTTTTTGTCCTAAACTCCAGAGGTGTTAAAAAGAGGGCAAGGTCCTTCCTTGGGGTAGATTTTGTGGTACCAACCACAGGAATTTTGCATGACTTTGGTGTATAAGTAATTGCTATCATGAAAAGTCCTGATTTTTCAAAAATAAATGATGCATAAAAGGCACATAAAAGTTCAGTTAATAAGTCCCAATGCGTTCAAGAACGCATCTTAGCTCAGCCAGTGGAACTAGTTTTTTATTCAGTGGAGACCTCTTAAATGCATTGCCTCAGTGCACAGTAAATCTATTCTTTTAGCAGGTTTATTCCTTTTTCTGGTAGTCAATTAAGTGGTCTTTCATGAAATGTAACAATGACATACATTGTGGAGGGAGGTATATTCTTATAACTTGTCTGATTATCTTTTGGCTTTAGCATGTATTATTTATGAGTATTATTCCTTGAGCAGGTTTATGCCTTCATCAAGTAATCATGAACACATTTTAAGTATAAATATGAGTCTATAGCAACGGGAAACCACCATGGTTTTAACAAGGTTTATTCTTGCACAAATATCTCATTCAATTTGGAGAGAATTGTATTTTGAGAATAAAATTTATTTAGTTATTTTCCCTCCTCACTTTCCAAATTGTAATACCTATACCACAAAGGAAAACAATCAACACTGTTGCATGCATTGGACTAAATATTTCTAGCTATAGAAATGCCATTAGCTTGTTTCATACAACTAAGATGAACTGAGAGAAAAGCTTTTAAAATGCAGCAGCATCGATGATAATTCCTCAACCTGCGAGGGACTTCACAGAATAAATGTCAGAAAATCTATTGATACACTTGTGGGAGACAGAATATAATCAGCCTTTTAACGTTCTGGATATTCGAGTTTTTTGTTGCTTGTTTTTGTTAAACGTTCAGTCTGACAGGTGAATCACATTTTCCCTACTGCAAAATTTTTAAAAATTAAAAGTTATTATTCTATCTTCAGAGGTCAAATCTTTAACTAAATTTTGCCCAATGTCTTTTGCACACAAACAAAATAAATGAAATATTAGATAGATTAAAAACTGTAATTTTCCCTCTAATCTGGTTATTTAGGTATTATTTTAAGCAACCACCTTTTGTTTAATTGAATATTTTTGTCACTATTAATTTGGAAATAATTAAAGTAGCAATGTGGTTGGATAATATTACAACACAATTCTGATATCATCTTTATATGTAGGCACCAAGCCCAATCTACAGATGAATTAGCTGTTCTTAAATGAAGGAATATTACGAGTCAGTAATGGTATGACATTCTTTTTTATGACTATAGCTTGGGTTATAATGTGACAAGAAAAAAAATGTAATGTTTCCAAAATGACAGTTTTTTAGATTTGTGTTGCCTGAGGTAGTTCAGCTGAACAATAAACTACAATTTGATTGATGGAAAATTGACGTGGTTCATCTTATCTGCCAGTCTAGCCTACCATGGGCTTTGATTTTGCATGTATGATGATGTATCACAGTTTTACAGATAATGTTGTTTGTATTAGACAGGAGATTTGTTTTCCTCCCACATAAGAAAGGAGAACTTTATTACATAGGGATGATCAGACTATGTCATGGATTAGCATGGAATCAAATTTGTTGGAGTATAAATTTGCAAGTTCAACTGTGGAAAACTCAATGATATACATAAAGCCTTAGAACACAGTTATTTGTTGGGGGTAATCTGGCCATCTACTAGCTGGAGAATTATTCAGGCTGAGGTAGATTGACATCTGCACCTGCAAAAACCAATAAAACAATAGCTATTTCACCTTTATTTTAAACAAATGCTGCCTTGATCGAGAAATCTTACAAACATCAATTATATTAAGACTCCTAAACTCTAGAGAGAAAAATACATTTGAAAAAAAGTAATAAAAGAGTAATAAACAAAGCTAAACACTTTAAACATATGCAAATCCAAATAACAAATTGGTAATCAAAGAACATGAGGCTATTTATAATTAACTGTTGAATATTGATGATTTCTCAGATTTAACCATGGCAAATTGAAATTAAGATTCCTGAGTTAATTTCAGAGTATAATTTTAAACAGGATGGTTCCACCTCATCTTCTGTTATTAGCAGACAGTCAAAACAATGTTCGAATATTATGTACATAACTCAAAAATAATAAGAAAAGTGTCCAGCTATTTTTGTCTTTAAGTTAATTCAGAAAATTAAATGTATAAAGATGTTTCAAAGTTACTAAAAATTTTACTAAAATCATCCAGGAATGCTAAGCAATGCATTTCAGAACATTCCAGTTATGAGTACATCTCCAAGCAGAAAAGATAAATATTTTTAAAAGAAAATTACAGAATTGGAATGGGAAATTTCATACATAATTTTCTATTCAGGAATAAATAGTGATCACTGAAAAGAAAACCATGAAAAAAATTGGGGGTTTGATATAATTTCTGGCCTATATAATTTATTCAAAGTAAAATAACAATGGAAGCATTTTTCACCCATCAAGAAAACATTTAAAATGTTTGTTAACATTGAAGCAGTCAGTACTAGCCACTTCATTGTGATAAGGGTGCTCATATAAGAGGAATGGAAGTGTACACTATTACTCCCTTTCTGGAAAGTAATTTGAAAATATAAGTATCATTTCTTGAGTGCTTACAATCTTCTAGGACCTGTGATATCCATGTATTTGCTCAAGTATAAAGTTTATCAGTTTCTATCAAGAGCCATAAAAATGGTCATAGCTTCTGACTTATTAATTTTACTTGTAAGAATATATCTTAAGAAAATAAAAATAATACGAGATATGTATGTATTCATTGCAACACCACTTAACATGAGAAAATTGAAGATAACCATAGTGTTCAGAAACTATTTAATCATGCCATATCCCCCATCACATATTATGTTTATGTAGAAATTGAAGATTATTTTATGTAGAATGTTTTACAGTATGGAAATTGTTTATCATATGTTAGGTTAGAAAAGTAGGAAACAAAATTATATTCATTATATATATTAAAAGAAAACTATGCAAAATTAGAACAGCAAAAGAGTCTAAGGAAGTAGTTGGTAGAAATATACAGTTTTCCTTTTCTTTTTTAAACTTTTTTATATTCCCAAATATTTTCCAATCAGTATGCCCTACTTCCATAACTTGACAAGAAAAGTCACGATCTCCATTAATTTGATTTTATTCCTATCTGCTTACATAGGCATATAAAGTCCCTCACAAGACAGTGGAAATAGTATAAGCTTTGGGGTCAGCTAGACTTTGCTTGGAATGCTAACTCCACTACTTAACTATCTGTGTGGCCCTGGGCATGTTATCTAACCTCTCTAAGCCTCAATTTCCTCATATGTAAAATTAATCAATAAAAAAACTTAGTAAAAGGGATAGTTATGGAGTTTGGGATTGACATGTACACACTGCTATATTTAAAATGGATAACCAACAAGGACCTACTGATAGCACAGAGAACTCTGTTCAATATTATGCTACAACTTAAATGGAAAAATAATTTGAAAAAGAATAGATACATGTATATGTATAACTGAATCACTTTTCTGTATACCTGAAACTAACAACATTGTTAATCACCTATACTCCAATATAAAATAAAATGTTAAAATAAAATAAAATAAAAACAACAACAATAACATGTAAAAGATTCAAAGAGGAGAGATTGATCAACATTAACCTTAATGAGGAAGAGGGTCCTAGGAAAGGTTTCAACAAGAAGATAATGTTTAAGCAGTCCTGGAGGATGAGCTGCCTGTATAGCTATGACACCAGAAAAAAGGTGTCCCAAGCAGAGGGTGCATAGTGAAAACTGATAGAAGCAAGGGATAGAATGATGCAGTCTGGAACTGGCTGCCAGTCTCTAAGTGCTGCAGAGTAACAGATGCAAAAGAGGTACACAAGTGAAAGAATATAATTCTCCATATCAGGACATGAAAGAAGTTTCCCCAAATTTACATATCACTGCATTCAGACATCAGTGTTCAATTATTTTAGTTCCTAAGTCAATTTGTTTGTGTTCTTCTGGAAAACTGCTTTGATTTTTCCTTCTCCTGGGATTCATAAAACATAATCAAATAGTGGAAATTTAGAGAGAGAAGAGACATCGCACTTTTACCAAGACCACATCAACAGATGAGAGTAATGAGATCTAGAGATTTAGAATTTGCCACAATGCTTAATACTACAAGTGAGGGAGAGACAGAGAGAGAGAGGCAAAAGGACAGAGACAGGCAGAGATGTTCTAATGGACACATGAAAAAGAAGGGCCAGGACTCTACCTATCTCAACTTCCATCCCCAGGGACAAGTTGTGGTATATGGCAGTGGAACTCAGAGCTCTAGAGACTGACATGACATACTCACTGGCACAGAGACTCCATTATAAGAACTTACCATCACTGTGGCCCAAGGAATAGCTGTCACCTTACAAGCAGACATAGCTCATTAATCTGATTTTCACTCTTTTCAGTACCTCTACCCTTACTTCTCTACTTGGCCACTCTTTCCCAACCTGTATACCTCTAGTCCACTTTAATATACATAATCATTTAGGAATAAGAGATGTGTTCAATCTCCCTTTTTCAATACCTTCTAACTGCATCTATTAGAATTCAGCCAAAAGCTTGGGCCCTTCACCTCTCTGCTAGCCCAGAAGTAAACAGCATAAAATTTTGTCACAGCTATGAAAATTCCTAACACCAACAATTTATTGACTAAGAGTTAAACACTAAAGTTTCAAACTGTTTCAAATTATCCTAAGATCGTTATCTGTGACAAATCTATTCTTAGATATAGTTAACAAACCTGCATCATTTCATTCTACTAACCATACTTTAAAATAAAACCTATTGGCAATTTTCCAGAACACTCTGGGCTGACACGATGGTCTGAAAAAAAGATATTTCTCATAATTTCCTGCATTGCCTATATCCTAAGGATACAAAACTGGGTGTGTGAGTAGGTGAAGCCCTAGAGCAGGAGAGGTGGGAGGTGTAAGGCCTCCCTTCTTGGAATATCATTTTATTTAAAAACATATTTTAGAAAAATAACATAAAACAACGCAGCACTCTTCTACATGTATAACAATATTGGGGAGTAGAATTAGAAATTCACACCACTTTTTTAGAATATACAAGATAAAGATAGGCTTCATGGACTGTGCCTTTAGCCCTCTCCTCACCTTCTTATCCACCACTCCCCATTCCCACTAAGAATTCACACTTTGCCTCAGGACGCACTTCAATAACAACAACAACAACAAAATTTGCAAAGAACATCCATATTAAAGGCATTTTGTACATAATGGCCAAATATATTCTGCACGTCCAGATATATCAGGTGATCCTGATCAAGACATTTACATTTCTCACCCTTCAACTACCTCATTTCTTAAATGAGAAAATAGTATGACTCTCAAAACAAGTAAATCATTAAGCTGTTATTAAAGGAATGTGAGAAAAACAAAAAACAAAAAAACAGTGTACTGCCTTGGCAGCCTACTCCTGTCCTACAAATAGAAATTGGAAGGAAGACTTAGAGAAAGAATATTTGCAGCCCAGTAAGCTGAGAATATTGAAACAAACTGAATGAAAGAGGAAAAGATCACAAATGACATCTAGCCAATTTCTCTATCAGGCTTTCTGTGTGTACTCACATCTCTCTACCAGAAGCCACTGTTAATTATATACACATGTAAAGATTTAATTTCTAAAAAGCATATACTTGTTCACTGGCATCATATAAAAATCATGTATGCATACTTTTGTATACTTTAAAAGGCATTTAAAGTCTACTTACCATATGAGGAAATCAGTGAATGGTGTTAGTTTGATTTTGGCACAGGTATTTAGATAAAGAATCACACCAGTGGTTTTTATGTTTTAAGCACAGAGAGTAACTTAACATCTGGAAGTTTTACAGGGCAGGTATTGAAAGTTGCTGAGTTAGAAAAGAAGTCCCCTTATTATTCAGCACAAAATAAGGCTGACACAATAACATTTGTATAAGCCACTTTTTTGTTAATTTTAGAAAACTTACACTCCAAAGCAATTTAGCGTTTCTGTATTTGTTGATATTACCTTTTAATGTGACAACCATGACACCATTTTCCAAAACAGATGGATTAATGTCATTTAAAAAAAAATTACTTCACCTAGACAGGTTTTTCCTGTGTATGTTTGACATGAAATTAAACATAGCTCCAGATGTTCTGTTTGTAGCAAAGCCAGTTAATTTTATTAGAACATTTAATCACAGATCAACAGTGTAATAGAAGGGCAGTGAACGTGAAGCAGAGATTTAACAGAACCTCCTAATGAATTGTGAATTAGCTTATAGAGGGGGAATCTACTGAACTACAATGCTGCTTACGTGAATCCCATAAATATATTGATTTGAGCGTGGTATTTTTCCTGAATTCCAGTACTGTTCACATTTAGAAGTATCACTAGAACTGTAAAGTTGTGTGTGTATGTGTATGTGTGTGTGTGTGTGTGTGTGTGTGTTTTGAGCTGGCAATGCAATACATTTTTTTAAAGTTCAACATTCGCGATGTTTTGTAAACACTGCTCCTTAGGCGTGAATGAGCTTGGGATCCACTCATATGGCCTCAAAGTGCCTTTGGGTGTCCCTGATATTCACAATAACTGCTCTGCCTGCAATGCACATACTCAAGAGACAGCAGCACAGAGTTCAGCTATGCCAGGTTTAAACATCATTATATGCCTAGTTATTTTTCCTCTAAGATTAGCTATAGATTTCCCATTAATTATAACATCAGGTTGATTCATCATTAATAAAATAAATCTCAGTGAACTGTCACTGATTTCTTGACTAAAATGAAAACAAATGAAGAAAAACCCGTTCCTGTCTTTGTTATGCTCTTATCAAATTTGTCTTTGCAGCAGCATGGTCATTCCAGAGCTGGAGCAAAATATTCATAATTTTCTACTTTGAAATATTAGTGTGCCCATATGCACTAATAAAAACTTAAAACCCTGCTATGATTGATGTTTTTTGTTGGCCCGTCACCTCATTGTATAGAAGTTTGTTTTAATGAGTTTCTCTAATGAATATTTTATATTGCTACTTGGATGAATGGCATATGGTAAATGCAAGGTAAATTACAGCTCTTTAAATAAATATTTTTCATAAATTATTTATTTTGTGATGCCTGTATTGGTAAGATGTCATGTCAGATAAAGATTGGAAAGTATTTACTGTAATACTTATTTGTAACTTGAAGAAGTAAAAATTTTTAATTATTAACAAGCTTCCAATATACTCATGAAATTTATGGCAAAATTAGCATAAACTCTATCACATTACAAATTTATATGGACAGCTTCCATTCTAAAATGCAAAAATAAGATAAGCTCTTATGTTTACAAGAATTTTTATACAGTGCTATACAAATAAGAAAAAATCTATCTACAAGGATAAAAAAAAGGGGAACTTGGTAGGAACCAATTTAAAATGAGATTTAATCTTGAGAATTATTTAATCTCTGAATTATATTTTAAAAATTATTCTCTAATTATTTTAATTGAGTAACTGCACATTTTTCATGGTACTTCTTATTTTCTTTGGGGATATATTTGAGTGAATGGGTTTTCATCTAATAAATATTAATAGCTAGTATTTATTGACTGCTTTTATAAACATTATCTCATTAAATTCTCATGATAATCATGAAAATATGGTAGTATTATCTCTAATTCTACATATAAGAAAATTGAGACTCACATGGCTCGGAAGTAACAAAGATTTGAACCCACAGTAGATTGGCTACAATGCCTATGGCATTCTAGCTAAATTGACAGAGCCCCAAAATATGCCATCTTCTACCAAAAAGTTTTAGAATAGGGAAAATCAAATATCCTCTCTTCCTAAACTATTTAATTATTATTAATAATAGTAATATCTAGCACTTAAAGAGTGATTACACCGTGCCTGGTACTAAGGGCTTTGCATATATAAGCTTATATAAACTCCCCTAAGATACTAAGAGATGGGTACTATCATGACCCCCACTGTACAGATGATAAAGCTGAGGCACAGATTGTTTAGGAACTTGCCCAAGGTCACACAGCTTGTAGTAGCAGAGCTAGCATTCAAACTCAGACATTGGGTCAAAGTCTGTGCTCTAAATAATGAAGGTTACCATGTCAAGCTAAAGCATGTTCAAGTGTCTCTTTCTTCCCTGAAGCTACAATCACCCTAAATTTATGAGTGTGCCTTATTCATTTGTGTAATTCCAGAACCCTACAACATTGCTTGAAAAACAGTAGATGCTCAGTAAATATTTGTTGAACTGAAATGACTCACCAATGTCTACTTTTTTTTTTTTAAATAAATTTATTTATTTTATTTATTTATTTTTGGCTGCATTGGGCCTCCATCCCTGCGCGCGGGCTTTCTCTAGCTGCAGCGAGCGGGGGCTACTCTTCGTTGTGCTGCGCGGGCTTCTCATTGCAGTGACTTCTCTTGTTGCAGAGCTCGGGCTCTAGGTGAGCGGGCTACAGTAGTTGTGGCGTGGGGGCTCAGTAATTGTGGCTTGCGGGCTCTAGAGCGCAGGCTCAGTAGTTGTGGCTCACGGGCTTAGTTGCTCTGCGGCTTGTGGGATCTTCCCGGACCAGGGCTCAAACCCGTGTCCCCTGAATTGGCAGGCAGATTCTTAACCACTGCACCACCAGGGAAGTCCTTCTACTATTGATACATACATTTGAAATTGAATGGTTTTCAATATTTTAATTCCAAAAAAGCAGAAAAATAAGCAAATGAAAATAGTTATGTGCTGAAATTCAACCACATAGTGTCTCACCCTTGCTTACTCCAAATTAATTAATAATAATAATAACTTGTGTGTATAGATGCAACAATTATTTGGGACAAAAAAAGAAAGAAAAGAAGACTTGTATGTACCTGTATGTTGGCTACACTCATATCTCTAGGTTTTTTTAATACATTTGACCATTTAGGCTAATTGTGTTCACACTGTCATTGCTCCATGAACATTTATTTAAGGTTCTATCTCAAATACTTCAAACACATTAAGTTCAATTATGTATAGATCCTATGCTAACAATTAAGTAAGATAAGTCACATTTTGCCCCTCAGAATATCACTAGCACTATGATAAGCATTTTAGAGTAATAGAATAGAAAACCATTTCCTTAAAGTGGCCAATAAGGTGAAGCATCTTTTTTTTTTTTTTTTTTGCGGTATGCGGGTCTCTCACTGCTGTGGCCTCTCCCGTTGCGGAGCGCAGGCTCCGGACGCGCAGGCTCAGTGGCCATGGCTCACGGGCCCAGCCGCTCCGCGGCATGTGGGATCTTCCCCGACTGGGGCACGAACCTGCGTCCCCTACATCGGCAGGCGGACTCTCAACCACTGCGCCACCAGGGAACCCCGAAGCATCATTATTAATTAAATTAGGTTGATCCACAGGAAATAATTCATAGACAATCATTTTTCACCCAGAAAAATGGCAATTTCCTGTGGTTCAATCTAACTGGTTAACTTGAGAGTTGACTTTCATACCATACCATACCATACCATGCTTACCAATTTTAACCTACAGCAAAGCATTCATGTTATGCTAAACTCTATAAGGTGCAATTGAATCTTTCTTTAGTAATTTCAAAAGGAATATGAAGATTTTATAGTAGTTTCAGGGGTATTGTGACAACAAAGTCCTTTTTTACAGCTATTGTAAACACCACACAAGCTAACATTTCTAGTTAGTCTAACGTCTTGGTTTTAGAGAATGGAAATTTACTATACTTATCTTTTATTATTAATACATAGATTAGTTCCTGTACAGTTAAAATTTTACCTTTCATTCTCTGCAGGTTAATTCAAAGATTCAAATGCAAGCATTAGCAATCAAAATTGTCATGTAGTTTGGTGACATGTTTTGAAACATATTGATTCCAAAATATCTAGATAAACAAAAAAAATTCATCCATATGTTGTTGTTGTTTTTCTTTCTTCTCTGACAGATAGCATGCTTGAGAATAAATAAAAACAAATGCCTTAAATCGGAAGAGTCCTTATGTTTATATCTCAATTCTGACTAACAATATGAATGTAAAATATTATTTTATTTATTTAGATTTGAAGTATAATTCAAGAAAAACCACAATATATTGTCACTGATTATGAAACGGGGGGGGGGAAGAAACAAAGTAGAGTTTGCATTTTAGGACCTGCTTTTTCCCTCCTTATTCAATGGGAAGCATGTCAATTGTTTTGTTATAGACTCCAGCTACAGCCTGGTGGGTACGTCATGTTTGAAAAGCCTCATTGAGATACTGCCTTCACTCCTCTGAAGACAGCTTAGCAAAATATTTCAGCTTTCATTGCAGTATACTTCCAGAGGTCTCTGATTTTTATTTAATGTTATTTTAAATTTTGTTCTAGTAGCCAGATACCAGGGGAATAGATACAAGAATATAATTACTGGCAAAACAATTGATATTTGCAGATTAGGTGAACATTGCTTGAGAGGCAGGACAGTTTTCAAAAGACTCAAGGATGTTTTAAAGTGGTTACTTCTGATAACTGGCTTGAAAGTGTTGGCACCATCATACGTAAATAGACAAGAATGAATACCAAAAGTAGAACTGGGCAAACAAATGTAGCAAGAATTACATGCTTGCGAGAGCAGAAAGCAAAGCTACTGAGCAGAGCAGAGGTTAGGAGTAACCAGTGCCAAGATCTCTCGCCCTCACATCCCGTTCTTCCTTCCTAGCACCACAGTCATCCCTTTCTTTCTGGCCACGTTTGAGATCTGAAGGGAAAATGCTGGTGGACTACAGAGAACACAGGCAGCTAGGCTGTGGTCAGAAGCTGTGTTCCGTGGAGGTGGTGAGTACTGGTATCTTCAGAGCTCAGCATTGTCTCTGCCGATGCCCATCATCAGATTCCAAGTCTGTGTAGGGTTGGCTGCAGCAGGTGACTGCTTTGGTGTAGGGGTTTGGGAGCATGCAGGAAAGAACTATAGGAATGGATACTCTCTCTCTAAGAACTATAGGAATGAATATATTAATGCTAAGTGAACAAAGACCCACATTTTAAAAATAAAAAAGTATGGTTTATCCCAGATAATCACAGACTAGGGATCTCAAAGTAAATGTTTATTTTATTTTTTTTCTGAGTGGAGATTTTATTTTAGTTTAGTTTTTATTTTATATTGGAATATAGTTGATTAACAGTGTTGTGTTAGTTTCAGGTGTACATCTAAGTGATTAGTTATACATTTATCTATTATTTTTCAAATTCTTTTCCCATTTAGGCTATTACAAGTATTTAGCAGAGTTCCCTGTGCTATATAGTAGGTCCTTGTTTGTTATCTATACACACTGCTATATTCAAAGTAAATGTTTAAATAAAAGTACATAGGGCCAAATAAAACCGACTTTCTGAGAGTCATCCACATTTATAAAGGAAGGATTATTTGTCCAAGGTCCTAAAGTAATATCATAGAATTAATTCATATCTATATTTTTTAATTTCTCAGAAAATTTGCATCCTATTTTGGCCACATTCACTACATAACAAAAGATACTCTATTTTATAAGTAAAATATCCCTACTTTTGACACTTTATATATTTCCCAAGCAACCATAGAACAATCCTTGGGGAGGAGAAGTGTTGGGGAGGGATTTAAATCAAAGTTCTTTGACAATCACTGGCTTCAGACCTTCTAAATTAGAGTGGTAACTCAATCATTGGGTTGAGGGGGCAGTTTCAAAATCACCTGGGAACTCTTTCCAAATTATAGGTATGCCACCATTGTCTCCACCCTCCCACACCATTGCTGGAGGACACTATTATTAATAAAAAGTATGTTATATCATTCAGGTGTTTGGTGTGTGGGCAGGAGTGGGCAGGGTGAGGTGTTGAGAAACCCCAGAAGCTCATACTGAAATTCCAAACACTGTGATTTGCAGGTTAAGGCCATCCTAAAACTTGATTCTAAAGCAGGGTTTCTCAAATGTGGCACTACTGACATTTTAGATGAATCATTCTTTGTTGTGGGTGAGCTGTCCTATATATTGGAGGATATTTAGCAGCATCCTACTCTTCTACCCTCTAAATGCCAGTAGCTAGCCACCCGCCGCCCCCCAACGCAGGCAATACAATCACAAAGGTCTCCAGATTTGCCAAAAGTCCCCTGGGTGGGGTCGGTGGGGAGGAGGGATCACCCCTGTTAAGAACCACTGAGGTAAACAGGTCCCTGGTGGCCTAGTGGTTAGGATTCTGGGCTTTCACTGTCATGGCCTGGGTTCAATTTTTTTTTTTTTTTTTTTGCGGTACACGGGCCTCTCACTGTTGTGGCCTCTCCCGTTGTGGAGCACAGGCTCCGGACGCGCAGATTCAGCGGCCATGGCTCACGGGCGCAGCCGCTCCGCGGCATGCGGGATCCTCCCAGACCGGGGCTCGAACCCGCGCCCCCTGCATCGGCAGGCGGACTCTCAACCACTGCACCACCAGGGAAGGCCCCTGGGTTCAATTTTTGATCGGGGAACTGAGATCCCGCAAGCTGCACAGCACAGCCAAAACAAACAAACAAACAAAACCCGCTGAGCTAAAGATATGTGAGATATGAACAGGGAGAAGAATGCTGATTCGAATCAGGCTGGAGACATCTTAATTAAATATAAATGATCACAATTAGGGAGCAAGACAACAACTGGGACAAAAGGCTGATTCCAGCAGTCACAGTGTATTTTGTCAGGATTGGAAAAAAGCAAACAAGCATAGTTGTGTTAGTTCTACTCTAACTTGGAGCGGAAAGTTCTAACCCTAGGACACATAGTTTGTCTCTCGTGAAAGAGAGGACTGCCCACTTTGCCCTGAAGAACGTGCTTACTGTTGATTTAAAAAAAAAAAAAAATTACGTTCTTTTAAACAAGTTAGGTACTGTGAAGATGCATATAATCTTTTGTGTGAGAACAGAGCCACATATTGAAAACAGACTTGCCCTAGTGAGACAGTGAGTCAAGGTAAATCTTTGATGTTCCTAGTTTTGTAAGGATTGTCTACCACACAGTGTCCCTAAGCACTCTGCATCCTTTGTGTAACTTCCCTATATTTATCATTACAAAATGAGTGGAGATATGAACAGACAATTTTTAAAGGAAAAATTACATCTGGAAAATATAAAACTGAAATGATGCACAACTTCACTAGAAATCAACACCATAAAACATAAACAGCATTAAGATCTGATTTTCACCACCTGTTAGATTGGAAAAATGCTGTATTTTCTTGAAACTATGGTATCATTGGTGACAAAGCACAATCATGATTTTATGTATCAAGGAGAAAGCTAAAGTGCTCTGACTCACCTATTACACCTTGTTGATTATAAAACATATTCAAATTTCAGAGCTGCTAAAACTGGAAAAAAGAATTGCATCTAAGAATCAATGAATTCTGTACTTAAAAGTTTTATATGGCCTAATGTCAGTAAGGGTATGGAAAGTAGACATTCTCCTACAATATTGGTAGCACTGTAAATTGGTACAGATTTTGGAAAGAAATTTGACAGAAGAATCAAAGTAATGAATCCATATACCCTGTGACTTAGCAATCTAATGTCCAGGAATCTATCATACAAAAATACAAACACAAGAGTATAAAGATACATGTACAAACATACTTAATAAAATATTACTTAAAAAGTGGCTTTGGGGGCTTCCCTGGTGGCGCAGTGGTTGAGAATCTGCCTGCCAATGCAGCGGACATGGTTTTGAGCCCTGGTCTGGGAAGATCCCATATGCCGCGGAGCAACTGGGCCCGTGAGCCACAATTACTGAGCCTGCGCATCTGGACCTGTGCTCCGCAACAAGAGAGGCCATGATAGGGAGAGGCCTGTGCACCGCGATGAAGAGTGACCCCCACTTGCCACAACTAGAGAAAGCCCTCGCACAGAAACAAAGACCCAACACAGCCATTAATTAATTAATTTTAAAAAGGTGGCTTTGAAAAATTAGAAACAACTTCAGTGTCCACCAATAGGTGAGGGTACACATAAATTTTAGCATAACATTGGAATTCAAGGCAGTCATTTAAAAAAAAAAACGATGGTTCCACTTACATTACTTTGAAAACATGTTATGGTTAAATATTAGCAAGATACAGAAAAAGAATATCACATAATCCCATTTTTCTGTAAAGACAATATTTTGATCATGTCATTTTTAATCACTTTTAGAAGATTGAAGGAGAGACTCATTTTTATTATATTTATTTCTACATTTAGAAATTTCTTAATAATTTTATAAGTAACATAGCATCAAGAGCAAGAGGGGGGAAGAAGAGTGAGTATAGAATGCTACCATTTCACTTAATTGGATGATATTTATACACATGTATGCTGAATAGTTTTCAACACCTCTTGAAGGGACTCTGGAATCTGGTAATAGTACTGGCCATTGTGTTATAAAAATAGGGAAACTAGAAAACAGAAAAAAAAGTGAGATTCTTTTTTCCTTTTTAGTTTATTCTTTTCTATTTGTATACAAAAAAATAAAGTTTTATATATTGTACAGTTTTTCATTTTATTTTGGAATGTCTCCTTAATCTCCTTGCATTGGTACAAGTCTAATTACATAACTTCAAATATTTTCCTACCTGCTCTCCCTTCTGGTTGAATTTATACTGTTGGGTAAGAAGAAGGACAATAAACAATCTGAGTAAGAGCAGTGTTGCAGTTCCTTGACTCCAACACCTGAGTCCGAATCCAACAAACAGTTTTCAGCAGTGTGACCTTGGGCAAGTCACTTCCCATGTGCCAGATATTGTTTTAAACATTTCACATATATTAACTTGTCTAATCCTTGTTCCAATGGGTAAGCTTGTTATTACTGCCATTTTAAAGATGAGGAAATGGAGGTACTACTAGAAATCAGAGTATCCTGCCCCATATTATTAAAAAGTTGGAGGTGTGAGATGAGGAAAGCAAATCCTCTTCTAATATAGAATAGCTCCTAATCCATGGAGAGTATGGTTCATTGTGTCCTCTAAGGAGAAAATTCTCAGCCTTGGTGTAGGGGAGGGATGCAGTATGTATGCTAAATGAGTGTTTGCCAAGGGCCTGGGTTCACTTTGAACCCCAAGAAAAATACAGGATTTGGGACGGTGGCTATATCTGAACAACTAGACTTAGTTTAGGGCTTAGGTTAAGTGTCAAGGTCATCTCAACACTTACTTTTGTAACTGAAGACTGATGACTTCATCTATGTATACAGGTGGTTCCTAAGGTGCCTTGGAATGACCCACAGCCTCTGGGCTGCAGGCAGGGAGAAGTGGGAGAGTCCATTTACCTTCTTAGTTTGTTTTAATTCAAGCACCTAGTAGTGTCGCTTTAAGCACTTCAGTTGTATTATCAGTAAGTAAAGACCACTTGCATTTATTCAGCAACTTCGTTCATCTCTCAATACTCCTTCAAGATATGATTTGTTATTCACGGGTAACTGTCCATAAAACTGAGGCTCTGAGAACTGACCTGCCAATGACCACATAGACAATAAGAATCGTTAGCAAGATTCAAACCTTTGTCTACCTGGCTCCAAAGCCAGTGCTCCTGTACAAAACCGCATGGCCTGATGGTGATGATCCAAAGTCTAATGTGCCTAACCTGGTTGCCCAATTATAGCTAGATCAAGTTATATATCTAGATCACCTAAAACCATATTAACATAGATGTCAAGCTTTATTTCAAAACTGCTGAATCAATCTTCCTGGGAGAGAGGCCCGTAATCACTGTTTGCAGCAAGTTGCCCAGGCATAAACTATTAAAATAGCTGAAACTTCCAGACAAATGTTATCCTTTTCCCATGGTTTACACACATCAATGTTAAATACACAATATTTTATGTTCAACAAAATCATGACTATTATATTTACCTAAGTGTATACAGTAATTATAGGTATAGGACAAATACACCTAAGTGCATTTTTAAACTGGAAGTATGCAATCTATACATTTTATACTTTTCAGTTAATCAGAAATTTATGTGACAACGTAACATGTCAGGAAAAGTGGAATTCATATTTTTAAGTGGAAATATTTATTTTATTTTGCACTGCCATTAGGTATGCTAACCATGGACCAGGAAAATACAGGGGTGATTTAACATGCAACCAGAGCTTGGTCATTTGATTATCTTTATTTCCACCATTCAGTTAGAAAATAATTAATGAATCACACAAACAATATTTTTTAAATAATCTGTAATACACTGAAATGCATCTGATGCCTTGACAAACACCAAATTTCCTCTTTAGAATACTGTTTGCTATGCCTTGCAAAGCATTGCATACTTCTCTCTGAAAAGCTTTACATCAGTGATGTGACAGCCCCTCAAATCTATAGCTGAACTTTGTGTGTATAAAATTGAAAGTATCACTGAAAATTAGATAATTGCATTGAATGGCCATAAATTGTGCATTATTTTAAAAGCCCTATTTTTTAAAAAGTATTTTGAGTCCAACCGTTCCCTTTAATGCCTCTGGACAGTATTTTCAGAACTCATTTGTTTGAGGGGTTTTTAATCTGAAGACATTGAAAAGTTACACCCGCTGTGCTGTCGTCAATCACGCCAGGAGGAAAAATAGTGGCATGATTTGTTATCTGTTATTCCCCTTGCTGTGGTGACTGTCTCCCAGTGCCAGCTCTGTCCTTAAGGCCATCACTTATAGGGACCACTGTCTGTCAAAACCACAGCCAACTTTAAGGGCTGCCTTTGTTGGAGCAGACAAATGAGTATGACCTTTAACAATGAAATAGGCACCTACTGAGAAAGATGAAACAGCAGCTGAAATTAAGAACACCATATAGCCATTTCAAACACTTGAGAAAAGTTAGAAGTTGGACTAAAACTTAATTATAAGAGTAAATGTGGGTAGACATTGTCAATAATGAAACAGACATGGTCAGAAGTATTGATTCGCCACCTGAACTAAAACTTCATCCAGGAATCATCCTACCTTTCGTTAATAATGAATGGTATTGATGGGGTTTATTTAAAAGAGGGGATCAAATTATGATAGCTAAAGGTTTATCAGGGGGTGATGTTTTCTCAGTGGATGCAGAGATATACAATTTGTTTATGAATATTCTAGAAGGGCAAAGGGGAAAAATTAAGAACACACTAAACCTTTGATTTGCACTAATAGCTACTTCAAACGATCAGCAGCAAAGTGCCTCCGCCTGGATAGGTATTGGCTGTGAACTGGTCATTGATATTTCGTAGTGTTTCAAAGCTTAGTTTAAGTATTCCAGGCATTGCATTGGAAAGACCACAGCACAGTTTGTGGTTTGAAAGGCTCTTGTAACCCAACCTGGCAAGTGGTCAGTGGAGACTACATTTTACAGAGAACACAAATCAATCTTATTGAGCACTTTTCAAGTAATATAATATTCTGCCTGTGACAATAATGAAATTAGTCTATGGATTTTGTTTAAATAGTGAAATGCCATTTGAATATTTAATGAAACAGTACTTTATAAATATGCATATTTGTGTGGTTTTTACGAAAATGTCATTGATTTTTACAGAGAAATCATTGAGAATAATTTCAGAAAATACCCTTTAATCAAAATTAGTGATATTTGTTAATTCAGCAGTACCTGTTCAAGGTAGTTAAGGAGTTCATGGATTTCCCATCTACAATTCTATCATCTCCTGTGTGACAGACATTTGGGTGACTCACCTGTATTTCCTGTTCTCCTCCTTCAGTTTATGGTGGGAATGGAAGGTGGTGGTCATTTAAATTCCCCACCCCCTTGATACTGTTAGGCCAGTGAAACATGAGTGGAAGTGATGTGTCATTTCCAGATGAACGTATTTATTTACCCCTGTGAGACTCTGAGCTGTTTCTTCCCTTGCCACAGAAATAAAGGAGAAAAGCTTGTGTCGAGATGTTGAGGAAATTGGATCACTAAGAATGGAAGACAGATTCTTACAGCCTCCTCAGGGCTCCTGTGAGGGAGAACTAAACAGTATTTGTTCAAATTCATTGAGATTTGGAGTTTCTGCTACCTAGTACATCCTAGGTTATCCTTAATGTATTCTAAGTGGGCTTTTTAATTTTCAAATTATCAAAACACAATTCTACCATGATTTCGTCTATATGATCTGTTTATGCATATATATATGTATACATGTGATTTAGAATGAGATATTTTAAAGCCTACATATAATTTTTCTACGTTTTATGGCACCTGTGTTCCTAGCACCATTTATATTTGTACTTCATGAGTTTAACTTGAGTGGGTTTGCCCCATAACTCTTCTAGCCCAAAATAAAATCACAATACTTTCAAAACAGAAAGGATCTAAGGTCTGGGTTCTAATCCTAGAATTGGCTGCACCTGTAATAAGTCCAGGGTTCACAATATAACCTCTAGTACAGAGGTGTACATCCTCAAAAGTACATAGAATTTGTTATAATCAAAAGCCTGCACCAATGTAAAGGCCCAGGTTTTTAATAGGTTTGGAGTTTCCATTGTAACCTCACTCTGAAGTGGTTATCCTTTCAGCGTAGGGTTAAAAAGCTTTGACAAAGCACTGCAGGGAACATTGGATTGCCCTCACCTACATTGTACCTAGCTTGGGATGGATAAATACAGTCTCATTCTCTAATGTTCCCGACTGTCTCTAGGAACACTAAATTTTAAGAGAGAAAAACATGAATCCTGTATTTCAAGAGAGGTAGAACTAAGCCATTGTTAACTCCCCTTAAAAAGGATATTCAGTGGCCAGTTCAGTTTGCCCCTGAGACACCTAAAGCTGCATTAAGTACTTGTGAAAGTGAAAATCCACTGGGAACCCGATTCCAGTGTTTAAACCTCAGCATGAATAGTAGAGTTCCTAGCAGGGTGCACTTTTACATGTCTTTATAAGCAGATTCAAAACTTACTGTATGCGGTCGGGCTACACTATTTTTATTAACCTATAGCTAACCACAGTCTTCCAGAAAATGAGCAATCTAAATATCAAACATTATATAACCTCTGTAAAATTCAAGGAAAAAAGCTGATAAGCATCTTCAAATCAAGAGGCTGTACATTACGTGTCACTTAGACAATGTTTGAACAATAAAATGTAATAGATTTAAGCATTTAAAATCTCTAGGGTCTGTCTTCCTACCAATATGGCATAATATAAATTCCCCAAATTTATTTTAAAATAAACTGATATTTGCTATTGATTGGATCATATATTTCTAATAAATACGTTCCACAGATAGGTGCTTTATGAATGCTATTAATAAATACTTGGTAGCATAAAATAGTTCAAAATTTACTCTGTGTATTACATGAAATCAGTGAACATATAGTTTTAAATTAATACCACAGGTACACATATATTTATTTATTTCAAAGAGCACATGTCTAAAGGTAACCAAATTTCAAATATGTGTGTTTCTATCAGAAACTACTGAGAAATCTGCATTTCCTTCAATATTGCTTAGCAAATGCATTGTTATCCTGCTTTAAAATCAGTTTTAAGCACAGCATCTTGATTGCTATTTGACAGTAATAGGTCAAGCATAAGATATTTTAGATCCTATTAAAAATGTTCAGGTCTAGCAAAGGGGACAGAAAAACAACCATTACAGGATCTTTATTATATATGATAGGACAACAGATAAACTTTGCATCCCAACTCCCAATGTGTCCAGACTTGACTGAAAGCTAAAGGGTGAGCTTTTCTATTGATTTTCACATGTAAGCTAAGAGGTGAAATAACCCCGGCTCATTAAAAGTGCCAGTGTGGTGGATGATTTTGTGCCTTTTATCTTCTGAAAATAAAATCAGCTAAATCTTAGACATATGCTAAGGTTGTTAATAGACAGAACAGCACAACTAGAAGTACACACTCCACGGACCCCAGTTTCTTAAGTATTTCCGGCTCTGCCCATTTATTCTTACACTTCAACATTTCCAATCTGCAGAAAGGAGGCTGACTTTTGACCCGTGGCCGCAACATGTTGCTTTATCTTTGAATAGTCATACCACTCTCAAAGTTTGGCAAATGATTCCTACATGTTGTTTGTGAAAAAGTGCATTGTTTTTTTGAAAACGAGATCTATAAGAACTTTATGAATGGAAATCTTTCAGAACCTGTGTATGAGAAATAAATGCTACAAATTTACCTTTTCACATCTAGCTCTTAAGGTTTAGTTCTAATTTTTTTAAATGTATTATCAAACAAAACTCCTTCATGCATATAAAAATGAGTGATTGGGATCATTTCCCCACAAATGTCACATGCAAGAAATGCTTCCCTTTTCCTAAAGTACTTCTACTGGGTTTGTTTGTTTGTTTGTTTTTGGTGAAGACATTTATCTTTGACTCAGTTTCATAGAAGCTTCTCTTACAAACTGCAATTCTTGTGTCACACACTTCAAAGAGAGAAGGTGGCTAATGATTAGATGGGGAAATTTTCTTTGAAACAATATTTAAATTAAAAAATATAAGATCGCTAAGGAAACTAAAAGCTCATAGCAAAAATTGCTTTGAATTCTAAAAGATAGAGCAAAGTTAAAAATTCCCAGTTCTATCTCTAAGTCACAGACTATCCTCTTTAAAAAACACAATATATTTTTAATGTTTAACTTCTAGATACCTGAAAAGAGTATTTCAATAATAACGATTTTATTTTTCTTTCCAATTTATAAAATTTCCTTAAGAATTTATTTACCTTGGTAACCTTATACTTCACATTCCCGCTTCTCTTTCCTCACATCTCTCTTTCCAGTATCATTCCCTCCTCTTCCTAACCTACCCTATTCCAAATCAATGCTCCAATAAATATATTTCCTCACTAAGAAGGTGATGGCCACAGAGTTAGTTGTGAATAGGTATGTTAAAAAGCATGGATAACCCTAATACAGAAAAGCAATTTTTAAATACCTTCAAGTTCTAAAACTCTGGTGCTAGTCAACAACTAATGCATAAAGAATCATAGAATCTCAGGACTAAAAGGAAACTTCAAGGTCACCTTTAACATACCACTGAAATACTCACAGAGAAAAGACCCAGAAGGCCTAGTGGGACCATCACCATGACCGTCAGATAATGTGTAGCACAGTCTTTCTCACCCCCAGATTGAATGAGGTCAGAAAATTAGGCAAACGACATAACCTTATTTTTAAAAACTAGACCTATTGTTTTATGTGCTGTGAAAGTACTGATCAAGATAGAAATCATAACTTTTTGATGGATAAAGAAATACAGAAAATTTTGACATGTTATCTACTCATCATAGGAAAAATCTTAAAGAAGTATTGAAAGCCCTTTGTCCAATTTTTTCCAGATCCTGCTTAGAAACTACAACTAGCAGCAAATAATATCAGTCTCCTAATTTTATGCATCATTGACAAGTTCCAAATCTTAAATTAGACCCTATACTTGGTTAAAAAGACAAAAAATTATCACAGGATTAGCATAAATAATATAGACAAAATGACAACAAGAAGACATGAACCACCAGATTATGGTTTAAACCACTCAAAGGATTGCAGAGGAACCCTTGCTTTGAAACACCAAGGATTTTGGTGCGGGATTTAGAAAAAGAACTGAACCTTTTCAGCCCCTGGATTGACTTTAGAATCCTATCATAATTAAACATGTGCTATAAACTCCCCACCGGGAATTTGTTAATGACTCAGGTCTGACTTAAATATGGAAGAAGGATTTAGTTGCTATTGTTCCCAAAACCCCTTAAACAAGCTGCAAATTTGCATGAAGGTAAAGCACTCTTTATCAATAGAATTATTTCGTGTTAGTGCATTTAATGAACTCTGCTCCTTTACAAAAAGGATTTGAGTCAGTACTTATAGAGCAGCAATTTTTAATCATTTGGGTGAGGGAAAGTGGGTAATAGACTCCAATGAAAAACTGATGAAATACACATTGGCACCCACAATATCTAGAAGTTTTAAAAGTTCATCATTTTCTGAAACTCATCCATGGACTACGTATTAGTGACAAAGGTATTTTTGAAATCTGCCTCCAGCATTAAATAAATGATTAAATATATATAAATACATGATTTACATGTATTTATAGAAATAAGTCAAGGAAATAATGTATGTAAGATGTGTACATAGAATTTGACATAAGGGGCTCAATTAAGAATAACATTACCATGAACAGACTATTTTCCTTTAAGAATAGAAGAAAATTATTCTCAGATAAAGGAAGTTTATTCAAACAGCTGAAAAACAAAGGCATGTACATTCCCAGCAGTAAATATAGTGTTGCTTTTTTAACCAAATACACAGAATTAAAAATGAATGAATAATAATAACATTCATTGAATTCTTATGGTATGCCAGAATTCATCCTCACAGCAAGGTTATGGAGGAATGTACTACAAATATCTTCATTAAACAGGTAAGTGAACTAAGCCATAATTTATTCCCAAGGGTCTACTGATAATATTCTGGAGACCTATATTCAAATATATACAAATTTAAAGTAATCATCTTTATTCAAATTGCCATTACCAGTGAAGTCCCTGGTGGTCCAGTGCTTAGACTCTCTGCTTTCCCTGCCAAGGGCTCTTACAGCACGTGGCCAATAAAAAAATAAGTACAAGCTATATATATATTTTTTAAAAAATCATTTCTCCTCGCCCTACCAGAGCTCTTAAAATTCCATCATCTTGAGATATAATGACTCAAACCGTGGCGTGATCTTTAGTCTCCCTTCACCCCATATGGTCTGTTAGGAACGGCTGCACAGGACTCCTCATCTCTCCCCATCTCTCCCTATGGCTCGCATTACTGCCTGAACCATTCCCCCGCCATGGAAAAATTGTCTTCCATGAAACTGGTCTCTGGTGCCAAAAAGGTTGGGGACAACTGCCACATGGTGAGGCAACGTAAAATGTTTTAAGAACCGGGACTTAGACATCAGACTGACGCTGGTTTGAAGCCCCCCTTTGTGGCTTCTAACCTCTGGGAAAGTAGGCAGGCTGTTTAACACGTCCGAGTTTCCACTTGTTAAATGGACATGAGGACACCTACATCACAGAGTTTAAGTGTAAGATAAAAATTGATAAAGCATGTAACCTGGAGCACAGCAAATGTTCAATTAAAATATAACTTCCTTACTATTAATTCATTCTCCAAAATCTCTCAAAACTGCTCGGTTCTTTCTTGCCATAGCTACCCCTAGTTTCATCCTAAAGGATCGTTATATTATTCTAACCCAGGAAAAAATTCGATTATTTTGTACATGGAGCTTTGAGGTCTGTGATATCTTTTCACTGAGTAGATCCCCTGGGGCAGGCTTGTTTTAACAGGATAGGATTACTCCGCTGGCCAACTTCATGGTCTTCTTTGTATTGCAGCTCTGTGGTTTTTCTTCCCAGCCTCTGCTACAGTCACCAGATCACTCACAGCACTGAGCAACAATGCTCAGCTGGAGAGTGTTGGGTGAATAGAGATGGGGGTGGAGTGGAGGAAGAGAGGGCTCTAAAACAGCCCAGTCCCCCCAAGGCCCATCTTTTTGTTTTTGGTCCCCAGTGAAATAGTCGTTCTAGATAACACCTAAAAGCATGCACGCCTGCCTTCAAGCTGTCCCTTTGAAGGCAAGGATGTCAGGTTCCTGCTCTACTGAAACGAGGCTACAGTTTCATTCCCATTCTGGATCTCCCGATTATCATTACTTAATTTATTCAGAATGCCATTTATTTATGAGTTCATTCACTCAATTATTGAGCATCTTCCCAGGGCTCAAGGACAGGGTCTGAGGGCTCATTATGTAAAAGGACAGGCAGGCATCTAAACAATTAAGGGAACACAGTGGGTCAGTGTAAGAACAACGTATGGGAGTAGCAGTGAGGAAGAAACAATGAACTGGAGGGGGTGAGTGTGTGGAAGGTTTCAGAAATCTTTCCTAAGGGGTTTGAAACTTCAGAGCCGAGTGTTCAAGATAAACCCAATGTTTAAAATGCTCCCTGACCCCTGAAAAGGCTCCTGACCTCCCCACGCCACTCTCAGCTAGCCTGCAACTTACTAAAATGTTAGCGTTTGCTCAATGAGCAAATGAATGAATAAATGAATTGAGTTTAGATTTAATTGGCAAGGTAGTTTTTTTGTTTTTTTTTAAACTGAGTAAACATAGTGGGAATGCATATCTGGGGTAGATCATAGAGATAATGGGAAATATCTCTACCCTTCGCCCTCTCCCTCTGAAGTGTCTGTGGACACTGATAAAGCATGTAACCTGGAGCACAGCAAATGTTTAATAAAATATAACTTTCTTACTATTAATTCATTCTCCAAAATCTCTCAAAGCTGCTCCTTTCTCTTTCTTGACATAGCTAGTGTCTGAAGACACCATTTCAGCGGCTCCCCGATAAATAATATTAGTGAGACTAGTTATTTTTCCTTCAGCATGCAAACACCAGACTCGGTATTCTGCCTATATTAATAAATCTTCAAAATAGCATTAGTCACTCCATTTTAGATGTACTTTAAAAATTGCAGTTCAGTGGCACCCTTGAGTCACAGTAAGTGCCAGAGCAGGGATGTATCAGCAGATGGGCCAAACTTCTGTTTCTTGTGCACACGGAAAGGAATCTCCCAGCTCAGCTCTTCTGGCTGGAGATGAAATGTGCCCTATCCCCTCACAAATCTAGAAGAAAGAGCCAAAGCCATCGAATTTCAATAACTGTGTATAATCTCAGCAGAAAAAGGGAAAATATACGCATCTAAATTAAAAACGCAGAAATGATGCTGTGTTTCAGCAGGATATTTAGACCTGTCCCCCTCCACGAAATAAAATGTATTGCCTTTAGCAAAATCTTTATCTTTCATTGGCAAATAAGTCATAAACTGAAATCAGTTCTGACTTGATACCATAGACATGATGTCTTTGCAAGATTTATACATGGAAAATGATGAACTGGGGCTCCCTTCATAAAGGCAGTGTAACCACTATGGTTCACACACGGTTCCATCAAAGGAGAGATCTCCCTACTGACCTGGAGACCTGAATGGCCAGAGAGTGATTCTTTCCAACTCGGAGAGAAGAAGCCACACATGATTAGGAGGTAGAGCAGGTAGGATGGTGAAGTGCTAAATCAGTAGCCGAGCAATCAATAAACAGCAACAAGTCAAATCAGTTAAATTGAATTAAATTGACCTTATATCTTTGGAGAAAAGCCTGAGGACAGAGAGAAAGAGAACAGGTTAGGGTTGACTGGCCTTGTAACAACAAAGGAAGTCCAGCAGTGGAGGAATTTTAGGTTATATCCTTTCGAAGCCCAGTTAGAGATGTATGTATCCTCGATGTGAGGGGGCTTCAAATAGGGGGGGAAAGCAGTGTTGTCTACATAATATAGAATTTGGTTATACAGAGATTTTCCTGTGCATCTGTTTCCCTCTCTCTGTTGGTTCCTTTTCTAAACCAATAAACATAATCAAGCCTCTTCTACTTCCTAGCTCTGATACAAATTTGTTCTTTCTTTTCTCAAACTTTCTTACTTCTATTCTCTATTTAATACGCTTCGATATAATTCCTCACCGCCCTACTGAAACTACACTACTGACTCCTAATTGCCTCATTCCCTAATTGTAGAGGAGTCTTGATCTACACACTCATATACACAAGAAGTATCACAATTTAAGTGTTACTTATAAAACATACACAAGGGCTTCCCTGGTGGTGCAGTGGTTGAGAATCCGCCTGCCGATGCAGGGGACGCGGGTTCGTGCCCCGGTGCGGGAAAATCCCACATGCCGCGGAGCGGCTGGGCCCGTGAGCCATAGCCGCTGGGCCTGTGCGTCCGGAGCCTGTGCTCCGCAACGGGAGAGGCCACAACGGTGAGAGGCCCGCGTACAGCAAAATAAAATAAAATAATGCAAGGGAATATAATATCAGTCTTTATATCTAACCCACTTCTATTGCGCTGTGCTATAAGTTCCTCATTTTTGAGATTACCAACTATCGTCTTCCTTCCCTTATAGACTCAAAAAGATATAAAATTTCCCTCTAACACTATAATTATAATTCCATTCATTTTTTTCCTAAAAAGAAACAATTCTGTAATTTTTAACCTCTTAAAATAGTCAACTTTATATTTTTCTTAAAAATCATGAGCCTAAACTGAACTGAACTCAGAACTTCCAAAATTCTTTCCTTATCCTGTCATATGTTTTCACTAGAAACTGTGAGGAGTATAACTAGTATAAGTAACTTTAAAAGAAATTATCACTAATTACCCTGCATATGAAAATAAGTGATTGTCTTATGTGGAAGAGAATGATAGCAAATAATAAGTGAGTATACCAATTTTGTCCAAGGGAAATTCAGGGCAAAACTGATGTTCAATAAATCCTTTTGTTTTTCAAAATGAGAGGTGAATGTCATCACACATCTTATTCTTCCCTATACGTACCTAAATAAATAGGTGGGGCATTAAAACAACCTTGTGAAGATCCCAGATGAAACCTTTCCTTTAGTGAAAGCAGATCTTGGAATACACTTAACCTAATTAGCTAAGGTTGTTCTTTACATGTAGCTTTAACTAATATAATAACTGACATTCTCTAATGCAGACCCTACTGAGAATTCTCAGGCTGCCCAGAGATCTTCTCAAGAGAGACACACATCTTTGGGGTCACCATCACTTTATATGGGGAGAGTGCCTGGAATGTCATGTACCTAGTATGCAACTTGAGAATTGAGAAAAGGAAAAATTCTATTACTGTCTTCTGGACTTGAAGGTTATTAAAATACATGTCAATTATTTTCTATCACGTCTTGATTTTACTGTGCTTTATGTTATGACCATTATTTTGTAGCAAAGTCACTGCCTCCATCTTAAGGGTTACCATAGAATTATTTGCTGCTAATTAATACCAGAAAGTGGTCATGCATGAAACAAAAGACCTGTTTATCCAGATAAAGTTTTGTTTTTCAGATGGCACAGGTGATCAGACATTGTGCTGTTTTTTCGTTTCTATTGAATAAAGGTTAAGGTAGACTGCTCAAATGGTATAAAATGTCTGGTGGGAATGTTAGATTTCACCTCTCTACTGCAGAAGTATGCTGGGCTCTAGGTTCCACCAGAAAAAGCAAACTTGAAAAATACTCCATTTTCATGCCCCAAATATCTGAGATTATTGTACGTATCTACACGTTACTTAAGCCTTGAAAGCCGTTTTATTCTGTTCCTACATCATTAGAGAGCCCCCATAAATAGGGAGTCCCAGATAAGGTAGAGGCTGCCACAGATCCTTCCACCAAATCAGTGTACATGAACTGCCCTTGGGAACCCCAAATGGATACTTAATGACTTGGGTAAGGTGCTGGCAGATTATACTTGCTTGATACTAGTTGCCTCAGAAATGGCTAGAGTAGTGGTTCTCAGACTTGAGAATACATTAGAATCATCCAGAGAGGGGAGAGTGACGTTGATGCTGCTGGTCCAGGGATCATGTTTTGAGAAGCTACGGGCTAGAGTAATGTACAGGTTGAGAGGTGGGCCTCAAGAGTCATTCAATATGGTCAACCACTAGTAGGTTTTAGATCATTCATGGCATTTATTAAGTCCAAGTTGTCACAGAAACATCAAGGCAGTGGCTAGCCTCAATATCTACAAAAGATTTAATATAAGATGGTTGGTAGAAAGAGTCATAGTCTTTGTTATCGCAACTGGTCTTGAGGTTATAATTAATACTCATAATCTGTATCCTTCACCATGTGTCCTAGATTTCTCATACTCTTGACCAGCACATTAGCAGGTCCAGATTGGGCTTGCTTGGTGATATGACAGACTTTCATCTCCAAAGGAGTTGGAGCCCTTAGTTCTTTTACCTTGTTACACCAAGTTTGCTGCAATTGCCCACTTATAGTTGTCACTAAACATAGAAACACAAAAATCACACCAGTTGACCCCCTGAGTTCCCCCATTAGAGACAAGCAAAATCATCTTCTACTGGTAGTCCCCAGTACTTTATGTTGAACTGTAATATTGTCAGTCCAGTATACTACCTACCCCATGAATTCATTTGTGTAATTTTGAAGAGAGGCATCAGTGCAACAGAGGTAGATGACATGTCAATCTGGCAACGCATTCATGTAACTTATTAGTGCCTTCTTTGATCTGCATGGATCCATTCCTTAACATGCCATTTCCTTCATACAGTGACTTGTTTCTGTGCCTACCCAAATTTATGACTCAGAGAATATGATAATACTCAGTTCATGATGGACAGCCCATTGTCCCATGGTCAGGTCTCTACGGGGGCCCAATGTCATGCTACAAGGCATGCCAAATGGCAAATAGCTCTCTTCTTCAGAAGGCATGACCTTGCTCCAGAACCATAGCAGTTGTCTTGTGGCTCTTCTATTGGGGTATGATGGGGACTCCACATGTCATTCTATCTATGACAGATACTTCCAGCACTGTATAATAGGTATAATATGTATATATAATGAGTGCATAATTATATATATGCATATATACATATAGATAATGTGATGTAATCATTTATTCTGTTTGTTTTTTTCTGATCATCATTATTATTTATTTTATTTTATGTTTATCACTGAAAATAACAGAGTAGGGGATAGAAATAATCTACAAATTCTCTGCCCTCATTCAGCTTTAAATCTAGAGCTGGAGGTGGCTAGGTGAGAAGATTAAAAAAATAAAAGTCAGTTAAAAGAGAGAAATGCTGTGGGATAGAAGAGCATGGCCAGAAAACTGGAAATGTCACCAAGGGGAGGGGTGGGGAGGTGGGATGGTCTGTGAGGTGGAATTTTAAAGAAGTTGCCCAAAGTAGATTTTATCATGAATGGAGATACTCCAAAATGCCTATATATAAATTGCTTATATATATTTTTTCTTATTTATTTACCAATTAACTTTAAATAAACATGTAAAATTTTTAAGAAAAGAAAAGGTTGTGACTCACTGCTTATTGATCTATTATCAGTCTTTTATTATTTAGTCAGACAATATCTATGGGGCCAAGCTATATATTAGGGAATCAATTCAAGAGTTTTAATTTTTTTTTCAAATCCTGTGTCATATTGCTACTTACCCAGGTAAAACTTTTTGTTTTTTTGTAAATTAAGTAAGAAATAATATAAACAAGAAAATAACGTAATTACTTCTTCTAAAGTTTATACCTAAATAACTTGACTGTCTAACTGCCTGCCCTAACAGAGAGGCATAGGGAAAAACATAAATGCATTTTCTAGACTAATGAAATCGTTTTAGTAACATACGGCAATAAGCATCCTGAAAATACATGGAGACATTTAGCTAATTATCTTCAGAGATATCTTCACATAGTCCACCTCAGAAGTAAAGCTAAACTTATATTATGCCTTGGATTTGTGTTAAATTAATCCATCAGGGAGGGAAAAAATGATGGGAGAATAGATAAAACAAGATGGCAAAATGCTGAAGTTGAGTGATAGCTACCGCTTTTGGGAGGTTCAATATACCATTCTTCCTACTTCTCTGTTATGTTTGAGATGCTTTATAACAAATTATAAAAAAAAATAAGGTCCCCGTTTTAGAATATTTCAAATTATTGTCAGATGCTAAAGCAGTCGTAATAATTCATTGCTTTCAGCTGCTTTCACAGCTATTGAGGACATATATTCCAAATCTAATGTTTTAAATATTTCATAATGAAACCATCTTATGGTCAAATGGCTAGTTAATAATATCCACCTTTAAATTATGTGTGAGCCGAAATAAAATATTCCATGCTTTTTAAGGCAGTACATCAGCATTTCATTTATATATGTGTCCCCGTAGATAAGGAAATTATACTTCCTCAGTTTGGGTCTGTCCACACATATACCCACAGCCTATATTCCTGTGGGGGTGGGATGGCCCTTGGCCTCAGCTTGAATGTCTCAGGCTCCCTAATTTTAACACCAAATGTCACCTTAGCACCTATTTACATTGGTTTTAAAGTATAGGATCTTCCGGTATTCAACTTGAAAGCATGATTTGAGGCATTTGTCAAAGAGGTCAGCTTTGAATTAAGCAAAATACAGCAGAAGGATGACGGAAATAGCCTATTTGAGAAAGCACCTTTTTCCAGATTCTCTGAGCTAATGATGACCAGTAATCAAGATGAAATCATCAGGAACAGAGAGGTGCTCCAAACAGCTAGAGATCCAAGGAGTCTTAGATATGTACGCCATTGCTCAGTCGGGAACCTGGCCCAAAGCAGCAAATCTCAGGAACCTCTACTTCTGCCAACACCCTGCAGCCTAAGACTGCCAACAACACACGCAAGTCAGACAAAGTTAGATGTATTCCCTCCTCTGAACAATAGAAACAACACACTACGGGGGAACTGCAGGATGTCCCTGCAAGCCTGAGTTGGAAGGGACTCCGAGGGTTTGGGCTCACATTAGGTGATTTTAGGGGAGTGTTCAAGGAAGCAGGTGTTTGCTCTAGATTGGGTGCTCTCAGAAAGGGGACAATACTGTGATTAGGTATCTTAAGAATTTTTATCAAGAAGAGAGAGGAATATAGCAGTGATGAAGCTGTGATTAGTGAGGAAGCAGCGTTCTGTCCTGTTAGCTGGTAGAAGGAGATATTCAGTAACTTTTGAGGTTTGCACAGCAACCTGGTATTTGTTTGTGCTCAAATACAAAAGTAGGCTTGTTTTTGTCTCAATTCACCATCTCCACAGAGCAACCTTGTCTGATGTTGGTGATCTTTCAGATAGTTTATGTTCCACAGATAAACTCCGTAGCCAACCTGTAAGTGCCAGGCCAGCTCCTAGCAACCTCAAGGCAGATATATTAAGCCTGGCTATTAGTGATTGCTTTTCTCCTTTTCAGAACTCTATCCTTCTATTAGCTTGAAACATGGTATAACCGTTTATGTGCATCAAAAATGATCGATATTGACAATTTCATATAGTACAACCTACATCAACTTAGATCTAAAGGGTGTTATACTTAGTCTACATTAGTTTAAAATACACCAAGTATGTCTTTGTTATATTACAAATTTTAAATTATGGATGCCATTTTTAATAAAGAATCAATATACAGTGGGGTCATGTCAAGAACATGATCTATATTCTACAGCTTAATATAGTAGAAAGAACACACGTGAGCTTTGGAAGACAGACTGAATTCAAGTTCTGACCACAGCATATTACTTATATAACCTTGGATAAATTATGTAATCCCTCTAAATCTCTGTAGGATCACTTATAAAACATGCTTTAAAAAATACTAATCATTCAATAAAGATTAGGTCTATCCTCACCCCCGTAGATCTGCAACTTAAGACAAACTCCGTTATGTTTGCTCAGTGTTCCCTATATAATTATCATAATGAACTCTTCCTAAAGAATATGGTTTAAGAAATACATTTTTAAGATTTCAAACAAATGCATGATTTCTGGTATCATAAAATTTCCTCATTATTTTATTTCCCTTTAGGGCCTAATTGTGAGGAATGTCACACTTTCAGAAAGAAACATAGTGGCCAATCTTTATTTCAAATATCTTCTTCTAAGTATGTTTCTATTTTATAAAGCTACCTCATATCATATTTGAAAATTGGCAAAGTATGATTTTTAAAAACTAGTCCAGTAAATTATCCCTCCAAATGCATATAAAATTCAAGAAGGTAAACAAAATGATTGACCATTAATCATGTCATGTCTTTTGTATTTAGCATAGAACCTGAATGAACATATAGCAGTAGTTTATAATATACCATAGTAATTTTGTGTGCACTTTACACATTTATAGGACTTGGAACATGGAATAATTTCTGATTGTTCAAAATTTGGGGGGAATTTATGAGAGGAGGGTTAGTTGGGCAAACTCTGGCTACCACTATTGTAGTTGGTCCTGAGGCCAAACTGATAGTCATTATGTCTTTCCTACCCCACCCATTAGCGATACCCTACCCTCCAGCTAGAACTCTTGGTTTCATCCTGATCACTTGGCCGTTAGTGTCTCCTCCACAGTGGATTCTCTCTGCTCTAATAAAATTAAAAGACAGTTTGCTCATTTCCATAGGTCTACTTAGATACCACTTTCCCAGACTTCCTTTCATCTTTATCAAGGTCCCTGACTAACTAAGTTATTTGCTCTTTCCCGTGAGTCTGTGAATATCCTTGCCTCAGGTCACTTCTCTCTTCACACAAAGTAGATGCCCCATCTGCAATTTGATGCGTTGACAAGATTTCCACTACGCACCTCTCTCTCGGCCACACAAGTAACTGCAGTGTAGCATCTAGAGTACTTGCCACTTCTTGCTTATCTTCTCCAGTTGATGTATTGTCATTGATGACACCAATGTATTGCTCTGCAGAATGTTTAAATATAGTTCAAGTCCCTTTGGGTAAGACCATGAAGAACTTCTGTGAATATGAGCTGTTTCTGATAAATTCTTGATAGGTATTAAAAACAACACATTAACGTGATTGCTAACTCACTTACCACATACCATAGGCTATGTTGACCTTCTCTAGTAAAGATACAACATCTAGCACAGTAGCTGAAACTGAGGCTAATTCATTAAGTCCATAGTAGTCCATTGTCATGTGAAGTGATCCATCTTATTTTTTCAGGAGCCAAACTGGTAAATTAAGTGAGAATATGATGGGGAGAAACACTCCAGCATCTTTGAGGGTAGCGTTAAACTCTGTCATTTCCCCAAGGGGATGATACTTTCTTTGACTTACCTTCTTGGCTGAGAGGGTTAGGGAAGTTTCAGGGACTTTTATGTGGCCTTTCCTACCATAATATCTTTTACTCTATTGCATACTTCTTACTCCTAAGTCAAAGAACCAGTATGAGAATTTTGACAACTGATAAGAGTATCTATTTCAATGGTGCATTTGGGAAATTGGAAGTGGCCACCAAATTTCCCACTGAGAGCTGTACCTGAATGAGCACTCCATTTGTTACCTGAGTCACATGTGACCCTACTCTAACAGGGGTCTACACTTGTACTTTGGGTCCCCAGGTACCAGAGACAATTTGAACCTAGAATCTAACAACTCTTGAAAGATATAAGCCTTTCCCTTCCCTTAGTATATGGTTACCTAAGTAAATAGCTATGATCTCTGGGTCTGAGAATTGACTCAGGTTTGGAAACTAGACAAGGATTCATGAATATCCATTGGAGTAATTAATCTCAGGCTTTTACTTATTCATTTATTAACTCTTGATTATATCTAGTAAGCAATCACTTTGTTAGCTGCTCATCTGTCATTCTGCTAGGACACCATGTTATAATAGTCCTTTTCATATCAGTTATACCCCATGGCTGCTATTCTCACTCTGTTACCCATTACAGTAATTTTGTTCACCTTAGTTCTTATGGTCAAGTGCTGCATTTGCTATTGTATTATCCTATCATCCCAATTCCTACTAGAATCCCAGATCTATAAAAGTACCTCCCCTGCAACCCAAGCCTACAGAGGAAAGCCACTACTGAGTATTAGATATTATTTTGTGCCCCTTAACCAATGCACTTGTTATTGCTTTGTTAAACAAAGTGTCCTCCATGTCATCCTGAAGATTAACCAGTAGGTTTTCTTATAAAGTATATATATTCTAGTATTCTTTGGGCATATAATCCCTCCTCCACCTTGGAGAGTATAGCACTTCCCCAGTCATGTTCTGCTTATTATTGACCTGATGGCTAGGAGGGGAGGTTTAGGCAAGTTTCATAGAGGACAATTATTGTCTTATAAGAAACCTACTTTATTTGCTACATTACATAATTTTCAAGCAAAAGACAACCGTTATCCTCAAAAACAGGAGAGTAGGTCAATGCCATAGATTCAGAGTGTCCCAGGCTGTCTGTGGTTCAAGCTTCTCAAACCAGAGATCCCAGATATTCTTATCCAAAGTCTCAGAATACAGCTCTTACCTTGTTAAGACTCTAACATAAAGGATTTGTTGGAACTGACTTCAGTCTCTTTACAGTTAGATCCTGAGGCTGATTTTCAGTTTGGCCTGATCTCCAGCTTCAGGAGATGAAAGATTTTTTTAATGCTACCAATTTGACCCTCTCGTCTCATCTGACTTTCACTTGTGGGTTTTAATTGGTGATAGATTGCCCCGCACCTGTCATTTTCTCTCTTCAAAGCATCAGTGGAATTCATTAATACCAACCAAGTACATAGTTCTTATTGCTACTTCCCCCAAATATTATAAGTATATTTCTCAACACTCTCAAACACTAGAAATATTACACATGCCAGTGCATCCCCTTTCTCTTTTATGCTATTCCAATTCAGCACTGATGAAAGAAAGTCTTAGCAGGTGCTTTACTATAGCATGTCAGGGAATCTCAACACTCCACCCTAGCACCACGGATAGAGTCTTCATTGTCAACTGACCAGCTAGTGATCCAACTTCCAAATACTATTCTTAGTATTTTCTTCTGGTACAAAAGAGAAAAAAAATACTGCTAAAATTTGTATAAAATCACAAAAAATCCCAAATAACCAAAGTAATCTTGAGAAAAAATAAAGCTGGGAGGTATCATACTTCTTGATTTCAAACTATATTAAAAAGCTCTAGTAATCAAAACAGCATGCTACTGGCATAAAAACTAAAAGCAGACACATGGATCAGTGGAGAGCCCAGAAATGAACCCATGTACATATGGTCAATTAACTTTCAACAGAGGAGCCATGAATATACAGAGATTGTATCTCAGAGGAGCGCTTAAGACAGTAAACAAGTAAACAACACAACTACACATTGGGTGAGTACAATGAAGTATATACCCAACATGCTCGCAGAAATAGCAAAAGGGGCTCAGGGTGAACTGTGAGCTAGAGAGAATGGTCTGGAAGGCCTTTCTGAAGAGTCAACATTTAAGCTGAAGCCTGAAAAATGAGGAGTCTCCCATGCAGATTGCCAGGGACATAAGTTCAAGGCAGAAAAGCAGGAAGAGGAAAGAGGAAAGTTGTGAAGGGCTTGGCCTGCTCTTGGAACCAGCAGAAAGTATCAAGAGCACAGACAAAAAAATGGGGTGATAGCTACAGGTGGAAAGACAAACCTCAGGACTGTTTGAAGAAAACGTAGTATATTTTGAAGATTGTCTTTTTGTTTGCTTGTTTGTTTTTGCGGTACGCGGGCCTCTCACTGTTGTGGCCTCTCCCGTTGCGGAGCACAGGCTCCGGACGCGCAGGCTCAGCGGCCATGGCTCACGGGCCCAGCCGCTCCGCAGCATTGTGGGATCCTCCCAGACCGGGACACGAACCCGTGTCCCCTGCATCGGCAGGCGGACTCTCAACCACCGCGCCACCAGGGAAGCCCTGAAGATTGTCTTTTGAATTAAGAAAGATTTTGTTACATAAAATAAGACCATATTTCCACATTTATGCCTTTTCTTATTTAAAATATGCCTTATCAGGTCTCCAAAATAAATGAAGTGAAAAAAAGCAAGATGCAAAACTGCATGCCATCATCCATCTTTACATGTATAGAATATTCTGGAATGATACATAAGAAACTGGTAACACTGGTTCCCCCAAGGAAGGAAATTGGATGGCTGCAGAGGGAAGAGCATTTAACATTTGAGCTATCATTTCGTACCTTATCAATTTTGTGTCATGTACTTGTATTACATTTAAGAAAAAAATTACTAGTTTATTAAAATATTAAAAATATATTTTTTTAATGTGTCATTATAGAGATTCAGTCCAAACTTGATTTTATTTTGTTTTGTTTTGCGGTACGCGGGCTTCTTACTGTTGTGGCCTCTCCCGTTGCGGAGCACAGGCTCTGGACGCACAGGCTTAGCGGCCATGGCTCACAGGCCTAGCCGCTCTGCAGCATGTGGGATCGTCCCGGACAGGGTCACGAACCCGTGTCCCCTTCATCAGCAGGTGGACACCCAACCACTGTGCCACCAGGGAAGCCCAGAAACTTGCTTAATTTTGTTCTGATTTCCCACTGACCTCTTTGGAGATAAAGGAGCATATTACAGAAAGGCTTTCAGTGCAATACTACAGAGATGTAATCTCCCTTTTAAAAAGCGTACTCTTCTATTAAAGATCCCTTAGATTTGTCAGGGTAATTTTATTGCTTTAAAAAGATTTTTTGCTAATGAGCTTCGCACCATACCAGCTATTGCAGTATTTTGTGATTTTGTAGTATTTTGAATGGGCGAAGTTGACAGCCAATCTAAGACTCCATCTCCAAGCCTCCAAACCAATGTTACTAGAAGTGATGTATTGATAGATAGTCAAATTCTGGGTCTTGCACCTCCTCTTCAACTTTCTCCTTTTCACTCTATGTCTGAAGTGTAGATGTAATTGCAGAAGCTAGATCAACTGTCTTAGTTGACAGGATGGAAGTGATATTTGGAGGCTAGAAGTGGTAAAGCATGTGACCTGACATTGTGGAGTTGCCATGTCAATCGTGAATTGCTTAAGATCAGATAGATGAGAGAAAACCTATCTTGTTTAAACCACTTTATTTCTTTTCATTTTTTTTGTTATAGCAACTTAATTATATCTTAAGTAATATAGGGTTCCTGTACCGAAGGAAGTCATAATCAAAAGAGAGAGGAACATGTTAATAAATGATTGTAACATTAATTGGCAAGTCCTTTAATAATAGCATAGATTGAGTATTCCAGGGAAGAAAGATCAACTCACCCTGATTAAGAAAATCAAGAAAATTTTACAGAAAGAAAAATGACCTTTAGCTGAGTCTTAAAGGATGAATAGTATTTTTCTAGATATAAAAGAAGATAAGGATATTCCTGAAAAAAAAAATCAAATGTAAAAATTCCCAAATCGTGACAAGACGTGTCTTGCATTGAGAATATTGAAAAGCTCATTGTGACTGACATTTGAGTTATATAAAGGAAGAAAGGCAACAGATGCTAAGCTGAGTGAAATTCTGACAGTGAATAAGTTTGGCCTTTGTCTTTTAGGTAATGGGGAACCCACAAGAATCATAAACAGGAGAGTGACACCATCAGATTTGCTTCTTAGGAAGTTAACTCTGATGGCAGTTTGAAAGATAGATATATTGGCAGAGGGAGAGATGTGTGGGAGCAATGTTAATATTAACCATGGATAGTGTGTAACGAACAGGAAGGCATACATTTTTCATACTGGTTAATTAATTATTAAGTATATACAAGAAAACCAATCTTAACTAGTTTTCTTTCTTATTCTGGATTTACATATTAAAAACATTAGTGGAACCCCTATGAAAGGTAGCAAAATAATTATTAACAGAAGTGATAAATATGAAAGAAAACAATTTATATGTGAGCATTTATACACATACACATATGTGCAGAGAGAAAGAGAGAGGGAGAAAGTAGTAGCTAAATATAATGTAAGCTTTGCATGTGTATTTATATATGGATATCATTAATAAGTGAATTTACAAGAAAAATTTACATGTGTTCTGTTCTGTGTGTAGGTAGAAGACAGAATCAACCTAATAATTGATCTGTCCCATCAGATAAGCATTCCAAGAGAAGACCAATTACACTAAGGCTAAATTATACTTTTCAATTACACAGGTGAATCAATTGAACTCAACATGTCAAAGCATAAAAAAATGTTTTAGAAAAGACAGGCAACATACTAAATTTCCCTACCCATTACCTAGAAGTAAGTAGTATTCAGAAGAGTAAAATGTCATTCTGTCAATATCCATGAGCTTATGGTTTCCCAACCCCATCCATCAAGATGCCTTCACTTCACTCTCAAATACTACCCCCAAATGTATTACCTTGTGAATGACCTTTGAAATGCTTTTGAATTCAAGAAAAGAAGGCAATAGTAAAATAGCTACATTCAGAGACCCATCAATGTTCCCAGTATACAAAATCTCATCTTTCTCTTTCTGTGTTTTATGTCTCATTTTTAAACCTTGCCTTCCTGAATTCGGGTGTGTGACGCATAAGGTGAGGTTAATGCATCAAACTGTGTAATACTCAAGCAAGTAGGGTAAAAAGAAAAACAAAACAAAACAAAACAAAACTTGTCTACATATCCATGTGGTTGTGACTTAAAAGTTGAGAAGGAGTGAGATGAAGCAGGAATAGTAATTTGGGGCAGATCATGCAGAGTTTTTAGACCAACTTAAGGTTTTGGTCTTCATCCTGATAATGATGGGATAACAGTGAAGGGCTTTAAGCAGAAATGTGTTATAATCTGGTTTGTATTTCTTTTTTTTTTTTTTTTGTAGTACGCGGGCCTCTCACTGTCATGGCCTCTCCCGTTGCGGAGCACAGGCTCCGGACGCGCAGGCTCAGCGGCCATGGCTCATAGGCCCAGCCGCTCCGCGGCATGTGGGATCCTCTCGGACCAGGGCACGAACCCGTGTCCCCTGCATCGGCAGGCGGACTCTCAACCACTGCGCCACCAGGGAAGCTCAGGTTTGTATTTCTTAAAAGATCTCTCTGGCTCCAGTTAGGAAAATGAATTGCATGACAATAAGGAGAAGGAAGGACAGATAAGAAAGTAGGGAGAAAAAAGTGGCTTCAACTAGGCTGTGGGGAAAGCAGAGAAATGGACACATCCTAAAGTTATCTCCGAAGTAAAATTGACAGGACTCTGTGAGAGATTAGATAAGGGGAATAGAAATGGGGAGAAGTTGAGGGTAATAATCCATATTGTAGGTTTGCTATTCACAAAACATTTCCTATTTCTTTCACTCAATCCTGACACTATGGAAAGAATGACAGTTGTAATTACTCTCAGTGTTACTGAGGAATAAACACAGACTGAAAGAAGCTAAGTGACCTAACCAGGGTCTTAAGCAGCTGTTACTGTTTGGAGCTTGTACTTGAACTCAGGAATTCTCTCTTCAAGTTGAGGATGCTTTCTATTGAAAATCCACCCGTCTGCCCTTTTATGAGAAGCTAGTCCCTGAAAAGGCCCTTGGATCAGCATTGGGTACTAATTTATCTACTCACCTCTCAATTCTAATCTCACTGGGCAAGGGGCCCAATCGATTTGGCAGGAACTTTAAAGCAAAGAAAGGCAAGGCTACAGCCACACAGCATCCAAGAATGAGGGGAAAACAAAACAAAGAGGAAAAGGAAAGCGGAGAACCTTTTTGCCCCACAATCGCCTCTAAAAGAAATCATGGTTGGACCTGGTTAAATTGCACCTAAATGGTATGTCACCAAAGTTGTGGAATAATAATAATAGAAGCTAATGCCTCTCTGAAGCAGCAAGTTCATATTCCAGGTATCCAAAGCGTTAGTGTCAGGCATATGTGCTGATGAGTTTCTTATACAGTAAACAATGTTAAACAATATAAGCCTTTTTTAACATTAGCATAATTATTCATAAGTATTTTTGAAACAGTGAATGACATGAGAACAAATTGATGCACCTGGAGCTAGCTTAATGGAATTTAGGTGGAAAGGTGTCTACCTTCATGGCTGAGTACCTAGTCACAATGCCTCTGTCTTATAATGTCTTACATGGAGTGATTGGGGTAAATAAGTTTCAACTTATGATCAGGCAAGGAAGGAGGGAGTTGCATGGGATAACCTGAGTAATTCTGGAAATTTCCCCATCTAATAAACTTATAACCTGATGAAAGAAATAAAATATTATTGGCGCAGTTGAATCTATCAGTAAATTCCTCCCTGATTTGATCTACCGGCCATCAAATAGAGAGACCTGTATCTTGAATTCTGTGTTAATCATTTTCTTGCTTTTTTATACTCATGCCACATAGCTTTGTATTCCTAAGCAGTAGGTTATTTTATTGTTCTTTTTCTGAATTTTGTTTTTAAAATTCAATCATAATATATACTGTTTTCTCTGATTTGCTTTCTGAATTCAAAATTCCAGTTGAAAAATGCTTTGTTTATGTTGAAATGTAAATCATTGGCATACTTCAGCATTGGCCAATTTTATTATTGGTGACATATTACTTGTAAAATACCTCAAAACAGACCTTGACAAAACTATGCCCTGTGACACTGGCCTTGAGAATCCATCAGCCTAAAGTAGTAAGACAGCCAAAAGAATTATAGCCATGCTTCAGAAACAGTTCTCATCCAGCCAGAGAGAAGCTTAACCCGTCTTGTCCCCCATCTAATACAGGCCACAGCCTGGCCATCCCATCATCACTGAGGCTCCTGGGTGGATGAAGGACTCGACCTGGTCTTTGTCAAGAAGTGTTGGAAACTGTCTTGAAAGGAACCTGCCCTTTGAAAGCCTGAGCAGAGACTGGGACAAGAAACAAGTGGTCTGCTTTTCTGGAGGGCTACTGGGAGCTATCCCTGGTGCTGCCCCAGAATCAACCCCTCTAACACTGACTTTGGGTTGTTTGGCCCCAGTAAAAGTCCACCAGTGATTTGAGATAGATTAAGCCTCAACTGGTGGAGCTACTGGAGCTGACCAAACCCCTCATTTCAGCCCTGCAAGTGACTGTGCTGTGTTCCAAGCCCTGTATCTCTACCACCCTCTCCCTTTGCCTCACATGCACCACGTCCTTCCTTCAGCACCACCACCACCAACACTACCACAACCACATCTTGAAGGGTTACTGTCTCCAGGCACTGGCTAATTATTTATATTAATCTCTCTCTCTCTTATCTAATTGAGAAAAAGCCCTGTATGATAGTATATATTTTACAGATGAAGAAGTAGGCTTAAGAACAGACAAACTCAAAGTTATACATCTCATAAGAGGTAAGGCTTGGCATTGTTTGCCTGACTCCAAAGCTATAACTATTTCCCTACTTCTTTTATTATATACTGCCTTAACTGCACTTTTTTCTGGACTCCCTGAAACTCCTACCCTTTCACAGGACATGACTACTTTAGGCTGAATTGTAATAACACTATTTAGATACATCTTTCTTGAAAACATAGCTAACACATATTGAATATTTTATATTTGCCAGGCACTGTTTAAGCATGTGTATGTAATCCTCACAACAGTCCTACGAAACAGGATTTTATACTTTCTCCCATTTTATAGATCAGGAAATTGGAGCACTGAGAGTGTTATCAGATGCCAGGATTTGAACATAGGCATTGGAGTCCAAAGCCCATATTATTAAGTAGCTAGCCATATTGCTTTTCTTTATCTTTAAATACCATCTTCAGTTAAATTGTTTCAGAGGGAATCCTAAGTACTTCTAATTTTATTTTGTAAAATAATAAGGTCATGTTATTACTATAATATTGCTTTAGAAATTAACTTAGGAAGTAAAATAGAACGATCAATTTTCCTAATGGTCTTTTAAATGAAAAATTAATTATTAAATAAAACAGTTTAATATTATAAGTTAATACAGGTGAAATGGTGAAACATCCAACATCTGGTTATTAAAAGTAAATTGAAATATTATAAGAATCAGATTTGAATACACGTTGAAAAATAAAACTGGCAAATAATATCTCTGAGGCTATTTTACATATTCTTTCTAGTAGTCTTGCTTTTATTTAAAAATTTTTATATTTTTTAATGACCTTGAAATAAATTAGGAAATGTCAGCCTTTTTAAAATCTATTCAAACCGAATGTCAAGCCAGTAGGTTTCATTCAGGGCCGTGGGAGCTCCTTCGGTTGTTTCCTCTTTCTCCCTCACTTTTGAGAATCCTCAATCACTGCCATTTCTGATCTCAGCGTTCACAGCACAGCTGAAAAGGAAGCGCTTCTCAGAGAGAGAAATGCATTCCTTCCATGATGAACCTGAGATACCCTCAGGCGTGGCAAGGAAGGAGTTTAGCACTTGAACCTAGACAGCGTTGTTTTTTGTTTTTTTCTTTTTAATCAAAGTGCACCATTCATGCTCCCTACTGCCTGTGGCACCATTTATTTAAAACAGTAAGGTAGGGACTTCCCTGGTGGCGCAGTGGTTGAGAGTCCGCCTGCCGATGCAGGGGACACAGGTTCGTGCCCCGGTCCGGGAAGATCCCACATGCCGTGGAGCGGCTGGGCCCGTGAGCCATGGCCGCTGAGCCTGCGCGTCCGGAGCCTGTGCTCCGCAACAGGAGAGGCCACAACAGTGAGAGGCCCGCGTACCGCAAAAAACAAACAAACAAAACAAAAACAAAACAAAAAAAAACCAGTAAGGTATATCAGAGAAGGTAAACAATACTAACAATAGAGGAATAACAATGTATCCACAAATAACATGGAAAACCACATGGCCCCCAGTACCTTCCTGAAATGGGACTTCAATATACATATTTCTTATATAGCTTTATGCATGACTTCATTTCTATGGTTTACACTTCACTGCTTTGTTGTGTCACTCTCCCAATAAACCTATACGTCATGCAGAGTGAAATACTTTCACAGTCTCTTTACTTAATGAAAAAAGGAGCAGTGTGGTTTAGAAGAGTGAGCACTGAACCAGCAGTCCAAAGATTCGAACTTGAGTCCCAGCCCTGCCACTTTCTGGATTCCGGATACTGGGTGAGTTGCATCTCCTCTCTGCAATTCCATTTTCACACCAATGGGACATCTCTGTCCACATCTCACAGTCCTTGTGGTAATGAGTTAAGCTAATTCATAAGAAAGCATTCTGAAAAATTACTATACATAAGAGGAATTTTTTGCAATGGGAGGCTCAGAACTCTACAAAAAAATAAACAGTTTTACTGTTTTTACTCTACAAATTTACAAATCTTTTCTTGAATTTACTTACCAGTAAACTAGTTCCTGGTATTTCTTTGTAGTTTATTGCCATTTAAAACAATACATTTATCTAAAACGGATGAAGATTTTTGGCCTTTCTTTGGACATGTTATATTTTAGGAGTGATAAAGATTGAAAAATATATGCTTAGGCTTGAATCATGTCTTCATTTTTCTTCAGCGAACTATAATTTCACTTTTAAATACCCTGGTATTTTTTCCAAAGAAAAAAAATAGCAAAGTGAAAATGCAAAAGCATGTTAACAGACGTTGGTAGTTTTTAATCATACTGTATTTTATCTGACTGTGGATGTCAATCTAATTAGAAAATCATTATCTAACTTGTTCTATGTTACCAATAATTCTGTCTTTTAAATAATTCAGGCATGGTGCATTTTTTGGTAAGCTTTTGGATACATGCCTTTACAATGGCATTGATGCTGTTTAAGTCATAGTACATCTTGCAAATGAGAGGTTTATTTTAATTAAAAATTTTGACTTTAATGCTGTTGGGACTTACCTTTTCTAATACAACTTTTTCCTATAACTTTAGAGATATACAAAAACATACAAAGCCTGTACAGAATGTTAAGAATATAAATATTTTCTAAGCATATATGATCCACGTGCTACATTAGGGTTGTAAATGAAGGTCTGTTGTGTTGCAGAAATCAGCCTTCCATATCACAGTTTTCCTCTCCGAATGAGGCAAGAGTCGGCCAGTAAATATATGTGGTCAACCTCAGATTTGCCTCACTGGGAGTTCACGTGTATTTTTAAGTGCCTTCAGTTGTTAATGTATTCCTCAAATGAGATGCATCCCCTTGAAGAATGACTTTTTGCCCTCTGGGAATAAGCCAAACAAGTATTTCATTCGCTATGATAATCAGTTCTAACTTCAGCCACATGTAAACCCAAATTTAATAGGCACTGGTGATTAGGTTTGAAGTCAGAGAGTCATCACTGTCTACTGTACAAAATAATAAGAAAAAATACAAATTATAACAAATTTGCCTTCAGGAGGCCTTGTTAGACATAATGGGACCATAACTACTTCAGGAGACTATGAATAAATGTTTTTCCTTCTCATTATAGACATTTTTGAATCACCAATTTTCAGTGATAAGAAAGATTTTCTTTAACTCATGCTAAAGATATCTTAGGTCATTTGTTTTGTCCATTTAGTGTAGAATAGTGTTGAAAGAAAAGAAAAAAAAAGGATGACTTACCATAAAATACTTATTTAAATCTTTTAAAATGCGAAAAACTATATAGAGCCATTCAAAGGGAAAGATAAATTTAATCTTGTCCAAACCTTCCACTGTCAAAATTATCTAAAGCTTTTCTCCAACTTAAATTTTGCATTGAAATCAAAAAGAATTGTACAGGACATTATGGAAAATAACAAATCAACCCTTAAATCAGCAGCTCAGGTTGTGAACAGTAAATGATACAGTGGTTCCACTTTCTTGGAACTGAGTAGCAGAAGAAAATGAAGAAAGATACTACTGACAGGGCAAGGATGATGGGAGCAGGCTAGCATTATGAATGATATGTTAAGTGATTGGCTCCGATGGAATCATGGGACTGCTGCTGCCTTTTGCAGACGCTGATTTTCATTCTTATTGTTCACCTCATAAGACTCCAACATATGGGAGGGGGAAGGGAGCAGAGCAGCTATGTGTACATGCATTCCCTATATATATACATATTTGGAAGTATTCTGAACGTTTGCCCATATATACAGAGTGGTAGGAATAAATACCTAATGCCAAGAACATAGATCTTGTCAGCAAGGTTTATTAGTTTTAATATTCATGTATGCTTTCTGCGTTCTTCCCTGTGAATTGAAGCGCCATATTCCTTTTTATTGGATAAAAGCAAAGATATATATATTCCTAACTCCAAAAAGTGTGAAATAATAATTCAGTACTCTGTAATAATATATTGAAGATAATAACAAAGACGTGCTATAGGCTGTTTTGATATGCTTAGAGATGTATTCTATATATTTCTTTCTTCAATCCAGTAGACACTACTTGATTCATTTGGTCTGCCTGGTGTGGTTTTGTGCGTGCGTGTGTGTGTGTGTGTGTGTGTGTGTGTGTGTGTCTATGTGCCCACGCACACGCACACATGTGGGCTATCAGGCTGAAGGGAAGCGGGGATGGGGCTAAAGATGGACCAGCAATCAGAGAAAATGACTGTTACATGATGCAGTAGATCAGAAATACAGGCATAAGATTAAACACAATGCTGCTGTCAAAGGGTTCATTTACTAAGATTTTCTTTACGTAAATGTGATTAACTCAGAGCTTTTATAAATGTCAATTCTTTTGTGCACCAACACTTAAATTTATAACATGACTAATGTTATAACTTTTGTTATTATGAATTTCTGGGTCCAAAACATCATCAAAATAGCCAACAATTTATTTTTTGCATTTTTAGAAATCCAAATGAGCAAATTAGCAACATGTCTGTATAAGAATTATTTTTTCAGAAGGAAAATATAACAACAGGCATCACTAATCAAAAAAAACCAAATCAGAGCAATTCAAAGTATGATATTATAAGCTTAGCATTTGCTGTTTATAGACTTGGATAGACATGTGTGAGTAGCCATGCTAATTGAGGAGAGAAAAACCTCGGCAAGTAGGTGATGATTAATTCATTTATCAAATCTTAGACAACGAGCCATCTTCTTTTAAATAAACATTTTAGAAGTTATCTGAGGAGGGGCATGAATAATTTTTATAATCAACAAATAATATGAACCTGAAAACTAATTCTTACTTGAGGATAGACAAAATTCTAGCTATAAAATTGCCTTGAGAATTTGGATAGAAGGCAAAAAGAGTGTGATTTAAGGGAGATAAGCAAAAGAGCAATCATTAGACTACTATAATTACTACGCCTTCTAAATTGATGATAGAGTTATACACTTGTTAGTATTAGGGGACCCTACAGATTTCATTTTCTAAAATATAGCCCAGCAGGCATGTTCAGTGAAAGGGGTGCCTCCGAATCCCCCTGTACCACTCAGCTCACCCCCTGAGGGGAAACGCCATGTGCATTTAAATCAAACGTTTTCCTATCAAGTTCTCAACTAATGGTTTTCCTAGGAGACCTAAGCCTGTCAGTCACCTACTTCCTATTTAGACATGTTAAAACAGAATTTGTTGTTTATTTGTATTTCATTGAAGTGAGTCTGTTTTCTCATATTGAATTTGTATCCAAACCCCAGGTTGTCAATACTGCTTAGTTAGGGCTTCTGTTAGTTTTGTTTTTCTCTGCGTGTAATCCAGAAACAATGGTGCCGTTCATGCCAATTTCAACCCTTGTATAAGTTTATAGGCAGTGCATTAATTAATTGTTTAAAGTCACTGGTGCTAATGGCAGAAGCTGAAAAACACACCTCTTTCACTAAAGGCTGCTTTGTCAAATTCGTTAATATACTAGAGCCACAGCCCAGCCTAAGTCCCCATATGGAAGAATCAGGAAAGGAAAATATATCTACATTTAATAATGAAAAGCAGGGGGAACATTTTTAACTTAATTATTTTCTATGTGATTTAAAGCATAACTGGTCTCCTTAGAGAAAAATCCAGTAACATAATATCACATATTTGACCAGGTTGTGATTTTTGTTCCTGGCAGAGAAAAAAAAATTATGTGTGTGCGTGCATGTGTGTGTGTATTCCTGTGCTTACAACATCTAAGTTAGTTTACTTGTGTTTAAGACTAAATGTAAGTATTAAGCATTCCATAAAAACAAGAACTGTTATGTTTGATATGCACTTCAAAAGCCTAAAAGGCCAAAGAAAGCCCTTCCTTAATTATTGAAGAGGTGTCTGTAAAGGAAACATGAGCAAATAGCATTCATGCTTTCATCCCCAGTAACCTTTTATTGTCCTTTTCTTCAGATGGCCAAGTCAGTATATTTAATAAAGGCAGCAGCAACCATCAAAGAAGGCAGGGCTCTAATAAATGGTCCTGATTAAAGGCCCTGACAGGGTATGAACTTTGCATAAATTTTCTTATGGTGTCAGGCTAGGATACTGATTGAAAACTCATTAACATAATCACACATTTAGAGGAAATGCTGTAATGTATCAAAAACATTTCCCTTAGTGTAATAATTTTAAGGACATTAAAATGCAAATGACAATAAGGAACTGTGTTTAGTGATCTTCTGAAAGCCTTCATATTTAGTATGAAGTATAGAGGTGCCTTCAGTAATGCATCCACGTGAATTTAAAAATGTAACCTATATATGGACCCCAGACTCTTCTTTGGTCCTTCCAACTCTTTTTCCAGTCCAGAGACACATAAAATTAAACAAGAAAGTTTTGCTTAACGATTACAGAGAAATACTAAAAGATAATTTTAAACCACCACATTTAAAAAAAAAAAATGAATGTAAGCTACTGGGATCCTTTTTTTCCTATGTTTAAAAAAATACTGAAAAGCAGTTAGCATTTTTCTTTCCGTGCAATGGTGCTTGAAAAATCTGCTGAAGTATTTTTAGTGTCCTTTTCCCTGCTTTTATTAAAATGTGTATAAAGCAGCAGAGACTGTCCTAGATCACAGCAGTGTTATCCGTTAATGCTAATTCTTAACAATAAAAGAAACACTACCCTCCCCCCACACAAATAGCCATAATTATGTAAAGAATGACTGCTTCAGACTGATGACTTTCAATACGCTCAAGCCTAGCATACTAGTATAAGAGGCCAGAAAGGTCAACAGTAATTCATAACTGCTATAAAATTGTGTAGCATCCCAGGGCTTCTGCAGGATGCTGACATTATCATGTGTCTTCTGCTGGTTTGTATATGTAAATTTGTGATAGGAAGGGCGCTGCTTTTACCGTATCACATGCAGAGCATCAATCAGGCAGTGGAATACATCAGAGTATTTTCATTATGCCTAGTTATTTACTGCATCAGAAGAAATTACCCTGGCAAGCCAAGAGGCCTTCTCTGGGTAGCATGATACGACAAACCAGGTTTCGGCTCAGGAGTCTTGTAAACATTACAGGATTAATCTCACAATCACAATCATCAATCTTTCCTAGGCCTGCCTAGGTGCAACTGTGGAGATTGGTAACCAGGCCATGTGGATTTAAATTTAACCCTGAACATCAAAAACTAGTTGTCAGATCTCAGCTGCACATGGCAAAACACCGGTGCTTTTTCCAATCTGGGTGGAAGATGATAGATGAAAGTGTACAATGAAGTAGCTTAAAGTCATATTTAATTTGTTGCTTTCCTTTTTAGTACATGCTTGGGAAATTAGAACTTTTTTTAAAAAAAGGGGATTTTTTTTAACATCGGCGCTAAGTGGGAAACGAGAGACCATGTTTTACCCACATAAACAAACGTTATGTATGGAAATAACGTAGACACCACGGGAGGCTCTGCAGAGTCATGAGATGGGACCCTGGCCTGAGGTTTGGAGCCCTGCTCCAACTCCTTTGGCACTGGGCCAGAGGAGGTGACAGCCTTGGGGAATTATAGAGTTAGGCCCTAACCAAGAGAGCCTTAAACGCGTCTTGCTGACTCATGAGATGACACTGGCATTGACTGCAGAAACAATGGCCTGCTAACCCTCCTGCCAAAGCAAAAGACTGTCTCCCCTTCCCTCCCCTCCCCATCAAAGGAGGGGGAGACGAGATGGGTAAGACAGACGGGCTAAATGAACATTCTATCATTTTAAGTTTGGCAACTGCACAGAACATAGCCTATTCTATTTAGATAATGCAAAAGATTATGTGCATTCATTTTTGAAAGCCAGGTGAAAACCATGGTGATAATGATCATTTTTCCATAGTCAAGAAACAATAAATATATAATGAGCAGGACACGTATAGACTGCCTGACAGTTTAATTTGAACTGTGACCTTTTATTATTATTTTTATCCAAAGCACTTTTTACTGAACACATAGCACAGAGTCAATTCTTTCTTTCTTCCTCTCTCACTATCTGGCTGGCTCCCATCTTTGAATAAAAGATGTAGTAACCGTAAAAACATGCCTTTCCCTTTCTTCCTATAAAAGTTGCAAATCTAGCAGTTTATATTCATCCTATATATAAAAAGTAGATATTTCTTCTATATGCTTTAATCCCTTGTTGATTTAGTCAGCACTATAGGTGCTTTGCTAGAATTTTATGACTACAGTAAAAGAAAAAAAAAAAAGTCATGTCATATATTGAGAATTCCATAAGAGCTATTCATCCCTACACAAGTGATCATTTTCTGACTTCCTGACCGTATGAAGTTTAGCTTTAAAAAATACTGAAAAGAATTAGGAATAAAATTCTTTTTCCCAAATAAATCGGATGATCATTAAAGGGAAAATCATCTTAAAGAGACTGAAATAACTGGCATTTGAAGCCTCCTTGCCTCTCTATTTTCTTTCTTGTTGCGTGGTTTTGTTTTATTTTTTGGTTTTGCTGCTGTTGACGGCACTGAGGTTTTTTTGTCGTTAACGTTGTTGCTGACTTTTGTCGTATGCCTATCCTGAGGGGGACCGGCTTTAAAGTAGCTAATATCTTGATGCTGTGTTTATGTTTATAGAATTCTGTCTTCCACATCCTCCTTAAGGTTTTGGATTCTGTACGTGGGGTTTTAGGCGCAAGGGCATAGTGCATCTTCAGCTTTTCACACAAGGGGAAATAACATGCATGTTTCTGGCTCTTGCAGTTTTACAACCAAAGAGAAATTCTGTTCTATTATTCTTTAAGAGCATGATGTGTTATATGAAAATGATGATTTTGCAAAATCCTCATAACACATCTCTGATCAGCTGCAGGAAGATGGAAATAAAGCTGGTGGTGTGTGCATTACCATGGCATAAGTTTGAGCAATTTCTTTGGGCTACTTGCTTGAATGTTTATAATATTCTGCCAGATTTTATTCTTTGCTGAAGATTTGAAACAACAAAGAGCTACTAGATATCCATGGTGGAGATGCTCGGTCAGTGAAAATGTTAGTGCAACCATCAGTGGGTTGGCAGATAAAGAGCCAATCTCCTGAGACAGGAATGCAGGGCAGTGGTTACATTCCTCAGCAGCAGAAGCCATCAGGGAAAACCTTGGACTGGAGAGTCAGGAAATTTGGGCTTTATCCTCAGCTCTACTGCTTCCCAGGCACATCACCTTAAACAAATCATTTGACTCTACTACTCTCAGTTCTAACTTTTGCTTTTTATTTATTTGCTCAACAAACATCAGCTGGGCTCCTATGCACACCACTGGGTACTAAATAGTGAGCTGACGGGACAAAGTTAAAAATGCAGGGTCCTCATCTTCAAGCAATGACAGTAGCTAGTGTGTGTGCCAGGCACTATGTAAATGCTTTATACTATTTATCACATTTAATCCTGGGAACATTTATCCTGAGTATGAAGTGTGATACCAAACCTTAAAGTAGTTCAATAAACTCGTGGGAGAGGCAAGACCTGAACCCAGCTCCATCTGATGCTGAATTTCCTGCTCAGGATTTTGTAGGGCATCTCAAAGAACTTTTTTTTTTTTTTTTAACATTTTACAAAATTTTAGTGAGTGTCAAATGAGAAAAAGCATGTGACAAAAAGTGTTATCAACTGTAACGTACTATGTGAATATCTGTTGGCATTACCATTAACACGAAAATAACAAGATTTTTGCTCATATCGCTTTCAGCCTTAATAATCCCCACTCAGATCATTTGGACCATCCCAGGTAAATGGCACCCACAGACGAAAGAGAAAATTCTGTCTATATTAACAGAAACAGTATCAGAGATTCCCTATCAGTGTTTCTAAGCCAGTGGTACATGGCTCCTCAGTGAATATTAAACAAATGCAAACCCAAGTAAGACATTTTTCTACATATGAAAATCTCTGAAAAGCACAAGTCTACTGTTTACTTTAGACCTGGAACATCTTATTAATTCTTTAGGCATTTTAGGGTTATCCACCAATTAAGTGAGAATGATGACATTAGTATAGCACTTGCAGAACTTATAAATTTAAAATGTTTTTTTTTTAATTCAATCAGATTCTCTAATTTAATATTTATGCCATATAACACCGAATTTTCCTCTTACACACAATTTTTATATTTTTATCCCAAACCGGGGCTTTAAAACCAAAACATGTAACAATAAGGAACAAGATGAAAACAAATGAACAAAGAAACCCTCCATCTCTCAGCTTTGCCTTCTTTATATCATTCCTACCATTTGTATTCTGTGTACCTTTAATAGAACAATGTGATTTTATGGACAAAGTGATAGGAGTAGGAATAAAAAAAATGATTACCTCCATTGCTAATACAACACAAATTTATGATTCAATTTGAAGGAAGATTTGCCAAAATTTGTTGTCTCATTTTTCAACTTCTCACATACAATTAGCAAATGCATTTACCCCAAACTCTTTATCTGAGGAAGAACATTAAATAAAGGATTTTTTTTTATTTCGATATTACCAACCTAACTAGTTAAAAGGAATAAAGTGAAGTACATGATAGTTTTTTAGTTGTTATTTGATATCCATTGCCACAAGATAAAATTTGATTACTGGGATCTTGATTAAAGGAACTCATTAATGAGTTGAGGATGAATTGTTGGTGGGAAATTCTATTTTGACAGACCTGTTTTCAAAACTAAAGAAAAATAATATTTTTATTGAAAGAAAACAAATGTTGACCTTTGAAAATAAAATTGAGAGGAACTTAACAGATGCTAAAAGCATAAAGAAATATCCCAGATTTTTTTAATGTCATAATTAGTTTTATCTCCAAAAATTATCTTTAAAAAAAAAAATTTTTATTGGAATACGTTATTTAATTAGTATCATTTAAACTTCTATTTCTTCCAAGTATTTTCAAATGACCAAAATTTTGTCATACAAGGTTAATAGTTGTACATGTTATGGTTCTCAAGTAAGTTCTAAAAGAATTTTCCATCATGTAAAAAGCACGTCACTAAGGACAGAATGCATTTTGATCGATATTATAATAAATAGTATACAAATATTGAATTAAAATTTTAACTCTACTCAGCCAGTATAAACATGTGAGATTGGCCTTTATGTGTATAATGTTTAAAAATATGTGATCAATAAAGTTTTCAAAGTACACACTGGAGATTTCTTCACTGAAGAATGGGATATTTATAAACGTTTTCCTTGAATTCAGTTTTAATTTCCTTTATTTTTTCCAAGCAGCACTTGGAAAATTTGCCCCAATTTTTCTTTTTGTTGATCATAGCACCAGATATGTTTAAATACTTACCATCTCTCATTCATAATAAAGCACACAAAGTTTGGATTTGCATATAGGAAATGTAATATTAAATAACACCAAAATAATGTTATTATACCTTTTTTGCAATGCAGAGTACTCTGGAAATGAAAGACTTTGTTTTATAATGCTACTGTTCTCGATTTCAAACACAACACCAGTATAGAAATATTAGAAGTGAAGTAATGACAACCTTTTCAAAGATTGCATCATTCTAGTTTAGTTTAGTGACACATGCAGACTTACCTTCTCTAACAAACTTGCAAAGACATCATTTACAGGTTTATTAAGGACAAATTGGATTATGATTTGAGCTGATAATAATTAATGACATTTATAAATGAGTACATGGAAGCTGTTCAATTCATCTGGGAATGTGGGAGTTTCTGTCAAATTAGAGATTTTCCTGTTTAGGTAACAAAAAAAAGAAGTATCGTCTTACCGGAAGGGTACTACCCATTCTCTAATAGAGTGATGGCCAAATAAAAATGGTTAAGTACAGGCTTCTAGAACTTATTTATCATCATGCACAGCCATCGATGTGTAAATTTATTAAAATGATTACAATGGTCACAAAACAAGGAAATAAATTTGCAACAGCTTTGCAGTTTGTGTGGGGTTTTATTACGTAGTAAAAATTGTTATATTTAATTTCACTGTGCTTCCAAAATTAAAGACACACACACACACACACATAATCTTTAATATAGAAAATTAGCTACTAAATATGCATGTATTCGTTTAACATTGTGTCTTTTTAAAGAAAACTGAAATATTAAGCATGGTCCATCAGATAAAATTTATGAAAATTTACAGATTACCTAAAATGCTAGAAGTTAATTATAGTCTGCTTTCCCCGGCATGTCAGCTTGATTAAATTTGGAGTTTGGAGATGAATTGGCCCAAATTCATTAGTGTTCCCTGGGTGCAGATGTTGGTCAAGGTCAAGCAAAGCATGGTGACTATAACGTTGGAGAGGAGGGGGGGAAGGGATTCCAAAGAAGGTAGACTCTTAAAAGGTCTGGGGTTGCAGCAAGAAACTTTGATACTTTTTAACTTAATATATCTTGACAGCCTAATCATGGCTAAGCCTTTGCCATTTTATTGGTACAGATGGCAAAGCTAGACGTATTTAAAGTGATCTCAGCAGCTAGTAGTAAGAGAATGCTGAATCCAAATGCAGTGCTGGGCTCTAGGAGAAAGTAAAAGAAAGGAGGATTAAAAGCTACACAGCATTTCCATCTCCTGACATCTCCAACAGCCTCAGATACAAAATATGATAAGGCTCCTGCTGAGCTAATAAGCCCAACAAATGTCTGTGTCCCTGAAGTAGATGAAGTGGGATCAAGCAGAAGGGCTGCTGTATGAAAATAAGCCAGCACCCAGGGTATAATGGCACTAGAGAAAGCTACAAGGTCAGGCTGATGACAGAGACACCAGTTAAGTAGAGACCCCTTCAGTAAGAAAGGTTTGCTTGCTGGATCCAAGACAGGACGATTAAAACAAAATGAACTACCTATTTAAAGAAGGGAAGAAAATAAGAAAACAAAAAAACCCTGATAAGGTGTTTTTTTAATTTTATTTTTCTCACATATAGCAGCTGTGCCCTTTTGTTTATTTACAGGCTAAGCATTCAAAGCAGAAACTAGAATATTGAGCTAGGACTGGGCAATTGAGACTGGACATGCACTTCACGATGCGGCTAAATGTGTCGGTTCTGCTCTACGATTTTAGTGGGTTCACAACCTAACCTGAGCATTATTTGTTTGATCCAGTACTGCATCAGAAAAACAGAATAATGACCTCTGCCTCAAGATCCACCAGTTTTCCAAGAGAAAAAGATTACTAGATGAAACACGGATTCTTCCTCAGCATCTGCCTTTCTCTGTTTCCTTTTAGATAGAGAAGGTACTCATTCATTCTTGGTGTAAGGTAACATTTTTCAGTAAAGTAAAGCACTGACTTCAGTTGAAATTATGTAATTCAGAACAGCAGATCTGACACAAGTACAATAAAAGGCAGCTAATATGCTTGGCTTCTGATGGTATACCTATCTAGGATGACAAGCCTCCCAGTTTTTCCAGAACGATCCCAGTTTTAGAACTGAAAATTCAGTGTCCCACAAGACCTCTTAGTACTCACTATACTAGCATGGCTGAAGCAGTATTTCTGAGGCAAAACTACAGCCGACTGTATGGTGAGTCTGTCTGGGTCTAGGAGCAAACCGTGTAGAAAGAGGGAGTGATTAGTCATCAGACAGACAAGCCAGATGATTCAGGGCAAGAAACGCTCATAGGAGGCGATATCATCCAGATTGGTTGTCACTTTGATCCAATTAGCTTTATCATTCCCAACTTTTCCCATTGCAGCTTGAAGCCACTACTGCTTATTTAAACACACACACACACACACACACACACACACACACAGTGTAGAACAACAAAAATGATATCTATAATTTTTTTTATTGTTTTCCCTGTTGGTTCAAGTGATCCACATTGACCTTAAAACCAACCCTGGAAAGTTCACAGAGCAGCTAATTCATTCTGCATCCCACTGTCCAGGCCAACAGAAACATTCACAGATTAGAGGAAAATGACAATGCTTTTCTTCAGGCTTGTGGAAACGAAAACTAGCATATTGAAATAATACTTAAGAATCTCCAACTTATGGTTACCAAAGGGGGAAGGCGGGGGAGAATGAACTGGGAGATTGGGACTGACATATATACACTACTATGTATAAAATAGATAACTAATGAGAACCTACTGTATAGCACAGGGAACTCAATGCTCTGTGGTGACCTAAATGGGAAGGAAATCTAGAAAAGAGTGGATATATGTACAGGTATGACTGATTCACTTTGCTGTATAGCAAGAAATTAACACAGCATTGTAAAGCAACTATACTCCAATAAAAATTGATTAAAAAAAAAAGAATCTCCCTTTTCATGTTTAGGAATAGTTTTACATAATCTTCAGGGGTTTTTTATTTGCTTAATAATTAGACTATGCTTGAAATTTCAAGAGTATGTAAAATTGCTATATTAATTCTTAACAGATCATGTCAATTTCATAATATCTGTGAAGCCTTTTTAAAAATGTGAAAAAACTTTTAAACACCATGGTATGGGGTTCATTAAACATGTAAGAAAGCTTTGAAATTCTGACAGCATTACCATGAAAGATCAGATTGGGTACACCCCTAGTATTTTTTAAAATCCATCTTTTGGGTATAGTTCTGAAATAGCATGCTATTGGTCTTGGAAATATAAATTTTATGATTTTGAGATAATTATGATGAAGGTGATGATCAGGTGATAAATTACCAATAGTTGCTTTGAACAATTGTGAAGAGTTTTCTCAAGCTATAATTAATATCTCTTTAAAAATGTCTTCCCTAGAAGAAAAAAATCCAAAGGAGATAATGATTGCATTTACCTTTTTTCAGTTTAGCTTATTATTTTAAAAAGTTAAACATCAATGAAACTGATTGCCAATCACATAAGAAATATGTTCAAATAAATATTAATCTTCAGAAGTGACAGCTGCCATTTAAAAGAAAAGAGTCTCCAATTCCAATTGTTTTTGTTGACTTATTTGCGGATTGCTGAGGAAGGGCTTCTTGTGTTAGTCTAATATTGAAGGAATGATCTGTCAGTTTTCTTCCAGCTATACAGTTCCATAATTCTGAGAACATCCATCCAGGTTATACATGAAAATAAGATCTGCCCATAAGAGGGGCTATAGAACCCTTAACCTACCTCTTGACATTTTATGTCTTCCCCCTAACTCGTTCTGTACAAAATGGTTTTTGTTTTAGGAAAACAAAAGGAGTAGTAAATATAACCTGGGATAAAGAAAGATTAGTGCTGACATTGCCACCAGTAGTACTAAGAAAGATAAAGAAAGACTTTAATAATTCAAGTGTTTAATAAGTAGAAAGCACCATGCAGATAGTACTATTAGCTTAGTTCAAAGAGATGCTATGAGTAAAAGTGATAAGCAAAAGCAATAACATTAAGATTTTTTTGGTACACAGGTCAGGAACAATACATAGTATATAGAGTGTCTTGAAAGTACACAGACTTTTCTGATATAATTTCTAGTTATTCATGTTATAGCTAGTATTGACTGAATGTCTTCTTATTTACAGAAACATTTTGCTGATAACAATTATAAGTACTATGAGTTCCGGTTTTATAAATAAATATGAAACATTAAGTTTATTTCATTTCAAGACAATATGGACAAGTGTATATTTCATTATTAGTTTTATCAAGTTTATTAAGTTGAAATCTATAGTCTTAAAAACTGCCTTAGGTTTCTCTTCTCGTATATTTTTCCATTACAATAAATATGGGAAATATATAATTAAGTTTACATTGAAAAAAAGAACAAGAAATCTGGAAACTATACTTATAACAGGTGTTCAGGACAAATTCTGAAATCAAGAAGAACAGGGCCAAATCCTACCTCTGGAACTTACTGTTTGAACAAGTATAAATTCACTAATCCCAGATTTCCCATCAAGAAAATGAAGCTGGGGTTTCCCTGGTGGCGCAGTGGTTGAGAGTCCGCCTGCCGATGCAGGGGATACGGGTTCGTGCCCCGGTCCGGGAAGATCCCACATGCCGCAGAGTGGCTGGGCCCGTGAGCCATGGCCGCTGAGCCTGCGCGTCTGGAGCCTGTGCTCCGCAACGGGAGAGGCCACAACAGTGAGAGGCCCGCGTACCGCAAAAAAAAAAAAAAAAGAAAATGAAGCTAATAAGAGTACTTATTTTAAAAGGCGTGTGGAATAATAAAATATATATTTAATGTTAGACAACAAACTCCTTTAAGGCAGAGACTGTTCAGCTTGTAACTTCTTGAATTGAGGTGACACAAGAAGCAAAAGCTAAGTAACCAACATGAGCTCCTCGAAAAAAAATTCTTTCCTCTCAAAATGAAGCTTTTGTAAATATTGGATTAATCATTTCTCCAATTCCTCAAACTTGTTGGCTTTCCCAACATCCTTCTCAAAGGTAGCGATAGTTCCCCCTGGGTAGAGTCTTCTTTTTCATTCATTCCTATTTATCCCTAATCCTCCTTTGCTTTCTCTCTTCTTCTCCTCTTCCTCTACCACCACCAATCATCACCGGCATCATAACAATAAAGTGCACTAAGGGGCTCATTGAATCGTAAAGTTCAGGGATATCTTTGTTCAGGAATAGCTGGATCAAAGAAGGCAGAGAACATCATCAAACAGGCTCTTTCCCCCTCTCTTGACTCTGTGCTGTCTTGATTTCTTAGGAAGTCCTCTGGTGAAATGGTCCAGAGGGGCTCATTGCATGCTATCGGCCAAATTTTCCCATTCTGCCTGCCTCCTGGCTGATTAACTCCATCTATTTTTCTCGCTAATTCACTTTCATATTGATAACATTCATTTTCTTGCCAATATTTCTGAATTCATGCATAGGGTGTGACTAGAAAATGACTTTTTAATGTTGTGTTTAGCAAAATTACAATTTTCAACTGAAGATCAGCTTTCGAGACTCGAGGCATACCCCAATGATGACATTTTTAAAAGCTTCTGGATTTCCTTTGGGAATTTTTAGCTTGAACAACAAGAAATGTAATCTTACCTTTGATCATCAAACTCATAACCCTGTGACTCAGGTCACTCACCTTCCTAGGAATTCACTCCACATTCTTTTGGCTGTTCCTAGAAATCATTGATTCTCCAAAATCTATCTTTAATGGTGCTTGGTAAAAGGTATTATCAAAGGAGAAAATTTAAAACAAAGATAGACTTCTAAATTTAGGGAGAATATTAAGATAAGTATAAAGCTTTTCAAGAGAATTATTCTCCAAGGGGCAACATGTAGTTAGATATATAACTTTTGGTATGTTAGGTTAAAAAATCAGTCATAATTTTTTACATATTCATATTTTAAATACAAGTGTATCATACATATGCATGGGCATGCTTATGTATAGGTACACATGTACATGGAGGGAAACCTCTGTAAAAGTTAGGAAATATAAACTTCATTGTCACATATTTTCATTTTATCAATCTGTCAACTAAAAATAGAGAGATGCCTTTAGGTAAAGATACCTATTTCCCCTATGTTTTTTAAGTATGGTCAGGCATAAGACCCGATACTTTACCTGTCACATTCATATTGTGATTCAGGAAAGGCTTGTCTTTTCCTGGTCAGGTAACCTCAGCCCTCAGGGAATTCACTCATCATTTCATCATTAGTTGTACCTAAACTCCAGGAATATCCAGTGAACTTGGGCACCCTAACTGAAGGAAGTGTGATTATGGGAGTATTTCTGGATATATCATAACCAAGATTTCTTGCAGCCTTACTATAGATTTCCGCATTCATCTTATTCTGACTTTTCACCTTAACCCAAACTCTGCAGCAGCAAAAACAACACGCTTTAACAATACACGATAGTTAAAACAAACACTGGCCACAGACTAAGAATTCAGCTTTTTAACCTTAGCAAACATAATCATACTCTTCACAGGCACAAAATAACCCTTCATTTAAAAAAAAAATTAATGGACACCAAATATTCCAAATTGTCATAATATGAAAACATAAAGAACACGATCAATTCCACAAGGCTCCCAACATAAAATGCAGCATACTTGCAAAGTGGCCTCATTAAACATTTCAAAGTTTTCTCTATCTTTCACCTTGCATGTTTATCAATGTAACACATGAGCAGAGTTTAAAAATCATGTAGCAATAAAAGGCTTATAATAGAAAGCAGTAGTACCCCATTCCTGTGCTCTCCACTCCTACTATAACTGCTTACTTCCATTTTCTTTGTTTTAGCTGCTTCTTTTAGGAATTAGCTATGAATTTTTAAATAATATGCTACTACTATTGCATCTTGGTTTACTCATTTTACTCATTATCCTCTAAAATCCTGTCCTCCCAATATACCTATTTTTAGCTAAATAAATAGCAAGGGTTTTCGTTAATATAATTATATCAATTTTATTCACTTCAGAGCCAAGTAGTATACTATGAATAAGTCTCCTTTCTAGGGCAACAATTTCCTTTTCCTGGAATAAATAAATGCTTTGCTATTTGCAACCTCTGGCACACATTGCTTCATTTTGGAGCTGTGGAAAAGTCTTGGCACTTGAGATTAGTAAAGTAGCATTCAATGTTAGCTGTGTTATTGCTTGTGACCTTTGGTAGGTTATTTAGATTTCTGAGCCTTGGTATTAATTTCTGGGTGCAGACGTGAAAATTAATAACTTCCTTGAAGAATATCTATGAGGAATAAAAAGAATTATATATGTGTACACATCTACCTGTAGCTCCCTCCACTAAGTGTAGCATCTCCTACTTTGATCCTCACAGCAAAACCATGAGGGAGGTGAGACTGGAATTATTACCACAGGTTAGAAAAGAATGGCTACTCAAGAACACTAAAGGACACATCTAAAAATGCTTAGCAGAAAAGTACCCAAATTCAAGCTTTCTAATTCCAAGTCAAGGGCTCTTCACCCCAAAGCTCTGTCCAGCCAAATAATCAATATTAAACTTCTGAAACAAAATTATGCAAAATACCCTTTTTCTTAGTTATTTTGGATTATTGGTACAGTGAATCTAATTTGTTTTTTCTCTATTTTCTCAAGACCAGTAAAAAAGACTCTAACAGAGACAAAGTAAAAAGTATAAAAGATTGGCATAGAAAGTTGCATATAATTTTATAAAGACTCCAGGGTGGTGAAGGCTGGCTGTTAGTGTTCTACCATCTTCTATGTATTTAAAAGTCCCTTGTGGCTCTGAATCTGAAAATGTAACCATGCTCTTGCTCTCGCTTTGGTATTTCACAGCCTGTAAATTGTCATAAAACTAAAACATTCTCAGGCTAGATATCTTGAGTTCAAAAATAATTATAACAGATACTGGGAATATTAAAAGAACCAATTATTTATAAGTTGGATGATAGTGTTATTTGGCTACAGTCCTTTTTTTTTTTTTTCCTCTTATCTTTACCAGTTGGAATATCAGAAAAACATGGAGTGCTTTTACAATCTTCTAGAACTTCATTATGCCATCCTGAAATTCTGGTATGCACCAACCCCTTTTTGAGAATTCACTAATCTGTATAAACCTTAATAACTTATTCTTGGCCTTAATAACTTTTATTTGGCTTGCTTCCCTCAAAAAATATTTTCATAACCTCCTTAACCAAGCAGTTATTTTCATGTTACATATGTGTAAAAGTGAAGTTAAGTGAAATTAAGGAACTAATAAACAGAATACCTGGGGTTCAAATATGGCACTTTGAATTCTAGGTCTGATCATATTTAGGCTCTACCACAATCATTTTGTCACTGATATTTCAGAGTGAAATAAAAATAAGTAAAATGGTATCATACAACTAAATACATAGACCAGGAAGAATTCATCACCACATTTAAAACTCTAATTTTTGAATGCTAGTATATTCCAGATGTTGATGCCCTTATAGACTATGGACAAATGAAAGAGCATCAACCTCTGATCCTTGAAGATCCTTGCCAATATGCCAACCAAATTGAACACCTCCAATGATGAGACTTCACTGTTTTCTAAGAAAACACATTTTGCCTTTGGACAATTTGGACTGTAAGAAAGTTCTTTCTTTACATTGTGCTGAAATATGCCTTCCTGTAACATCCACTCTTGGATGTTGTTTCAGTTCTCCCTCAGAAACAACACGGAATGAATCTAGGTTTTTTTCCCACATGACAGCACCTTAAATATTTGAAAACAACTCTCATGTTTCCCCTAAGGTTTTCTCTTATCCAGTCTAAATGCCCCAAGTCTCTTCAACTGTTCCTCTTATGGTACACTTTCCTCACTATTCTTTTCTTTTGCCCTGGATTCTTTCCCTGCTTGGCATTATCTATTTTAAAGTATGGCACACTTTAAAATAGATAATACTAAAGTAAAAGCTTGCCATTGTTCCTCAGAGCATAGCTATCATCTCCCTTGTTCTACTCACTATACCTTCATTAATACATCTTAAGATCTCATAAGTATTTAGGAAGAGCAAGCACAATACAGCGTTGACCCAACACCCTAACCTCCATGTTACCATCCATCCCTACATTCTGGCCACTGAGTTTCTGACCTCCTCAACTCCAGTGATAATCTTCTCCCTCCATCTCAGTCATTCACTGCCATGGGCATCTAGGCATTATCATCACTGGAAATGCCATCTAGGCATTATCATCACTGGAAATTGTCTCTCTGTTGAAACCTCAGTATTAAACATTTCACTGTGTCGCTACACACAATCATACATTAATTTGCTCTGAAGACCCTAGTGTTTTATTTTTTTTTGAACTCCAACTTGTTTACCCTACCTCTATTTCACCATCTAGAAGTCCACGCTTATCTTTAGTCTCACTGTCTGGTAGAGATTGCATGCTCTGTCATTTAATCATTCCCTCAAAATATCTTCAATTCCTTTTCCCCCCTCTTTGTAATGTTCCCCTGGCAGATCCCAACACTAGATGAACCATACCCTTTCCTTGAGTGCTGGCAGCAGAGTAGCTGAAGATCTTTGGAGTAAGCCATCCAAGCTGACTAGTTTGCTGTAGATTCATAATCAAAACCTCAACTGGATGCTCAGTTTTTCCACATAATCATATTGGGTTTCTCTATGTGGCTAGTTTTTAAACTCCCCACAGTGACTCTTTCATACCTTATCTTTTTTTTTCTCAAACCTCAAAACATAAATTCTTCCACCCCTCAGACTTAACTATTGACATCATCTCATATTTCTTTGAGAAAATAGAAGAAGTTTAAAGTCCTTCACTCTCCTAAATCAAAGCTACAAACCAATGTTCATCTATACTCCTTGTATCTTGCTGATTATCCCTTTAGACTTATTCATCATTTTGATCGTGCAGTTATTATAACTTCCTGCATTTCTACTGGATTCACATCCGCATGCTATCCTGCTTTAGGATTTTTCCCTTAAGAATCAACACTCGTTTAATACCACATCTCTTTCCAGCCAACAATCAAGTCTATCATTGCTCTCTTTGCAGAAACTTCTGGAAGTATTGGACTAAATATAATGTCTCCATTTCTTTTCCTCACATTTTCTTTTCTATCTCTTCTTACCTACTATATCTATCTAACTTATTCGCCTTGTCTATTATCTTGCCTTACCTATATCTTAACTATTTTTACTTCCTGTATCTAATTTATTTGCCCCTGGCTTCAATGAAACGACATTTATCTAGATTTTCCATCACTTTCAAATTGTCAGGTCCAATAGCTTTTTGGTTCTCATCTTATTCAAACTGGCTACACTGATTTTCCCCTCATTTAAAAAATACTTTTGGGCTTCCCTGGTGGCGCAGTGGTTAAGAATCTGCCTGTCAATGCAGGGGACACAGGTTCGAGCCCTGGTCCGGGAAGATCCCACATGCTGTGGAGCAGCTAAGCCCGTGCGCCACAACTACTGAGCCTGTGCTCTAGAGCCCGTGAGCCACAACTGCTGATGCCTGGGTGCCTAGAGCCTGTGCTCTGCAACAAGAGAAGCCACCGCAATGAGAAGCCGTCACATCACAACTAGAGAAAGCCTGCACACAGCTACAAAGACCCAACGCAGCCAAAAATAAATTTAAAAAAAAATTAAAAAAAAAACTTTCTTCTCTTGGCTTCCATGAACCCCCAAAAATCCTGGTATTCACCACCCTCATAAGCAATTCTTTGGTCTCCTTCACTAGCTCTTTCTCTCCCCAACCTTAAATGCTAAGTTCCTACCTTCTCAGCCCTGGACTTTCCCTTATCCTTTGCCAATACTTTTTAATTCTTAATAAACTTCACTACTAGAAGTTCTGTTTTATATCAAACTCAACTTCCTCATGCTAATGTAAACTGTAAGTCCAATTTTACTTGATTTTTTCCCCCGCTGTCATACTATGATAAGCATGCTGCAGAGTGGGCTTAAACAAATTCAAAGGTAGTTTAAGCTTACAGCCCCAGAACAATTCCAAATAAATAAATATTTATAGGCTTAGCAACTATTATTGTTTTTTTAAATTTTTAATATTTATATGCCTAGACTAGACAATCCAGTTTATTAAACTTTCTTCATTAACATGACTTTATTTTAAATTTGAATCCTGCCTTTATCACCATCCTTCCATTAGCAAACCCTGTGTATCATAAGGTAGACCTGGGAATGAATTAATGTTAGAAATTTTAAAAATTAAAAAATCAAATTTTGAACTACCAATTAAAAAATTCACAAATGTTAAAACTCTTTCTAAACTCTAGAACCACAACAGTGAAGTAGCAACCCTCTCGCTTTTCTAGGCAAACGGCAATTATAAACTAAAAGCACTGACCCTATACAGTTTTCTCTAACCCATAATGACTTGAATAGCTCCAACAGAGTTGTGGAAACAAATGAGCTTTGCTCTATCCTTCATTCACCACAGTTTTAGTTTAATACTTCTTTGAGAGCACCTAGATATCACTCTGATAGACATTATGGAAATACTCAGACATATTTGTCAGGTGTCATGGAAATAGTCAAGAAATTACCAATAACTTTAGAGTCGACAGCAGAAGAAGGAAAAGCACTGTGGTTTTATAATAATAATGTTTTTAAAAGATCACATTACCTGTATAAAAAAAATGGAATTGTGTCTACCAACGCACTCCAGAACTTAAGGGTTTATTGGACAAGGTATCACAAAAAGTACACAAATATTAAGGTTTAAACAGGGAATTGGTCACTTACATTTTACATATTTTTATATAATGCACCTTGAATCATGCAACAATATTTTGTAACATTACTTGATTAAGGTAATACAGCAGAAAATAGGACAATTTATTTTTAATAACAATTTGGTGAAATCAGGAGTTCTCATTTTGGATCTATTGCTCCTGACAGGTAACTGAAGTAAGAAGTATTTTCATATTGAGTTTTTGGATTATTTTGTGTTCATTTACCATCATTAGAAAGTCTATAGTGAGAAAAAACTTGCAGACATTATGCAATTTTCCCCGTAGCTGTGCTAATGCTTAGCCAAGAAAATGATGTATTGACTAATATAACTTTATATTTAATATCTAATAAGATATCTTTTTGAGATTTTTTGGCACTTGATTGATAAATGTATACCTATGTATGTGTGTATGCATGTATGTGTATATATATATATATATATATATATATATATAAGTATAAATCAGTAGTTTCATGAAACAGAAACAGTTGAATGCATTTTACAAATAAAATGTAGGCTGTAGATTTGTTCTAGAGCTTATGATAACAAAACACTGTGTAGAATTTATTTAAAATTAAGTTTGAATTTTCTCTGTGTAGTACCTATTCTTGATATAGGATTGAAAAATACAAAATGGATCCCTTTAATTGCAATGCCTCAGACTTAGATTACTGACAGAAAATATCTAGTAAAGCATACCTGATGAGATTCTTTGTAAGCAGCTGATCATTTGGTTGACATGATAAGTTTGTTGGTTTTTAATAGCATTTATCAATTAACAGGTGCCTGAGAGCTCATACCTGGGCTACTCACTTAGCAATAAAATAAAACCCCACAGACTACCATAGCATCACTGTGAAGCTGTGTCAGTTACTGGAGTTAAGGTGGTGAGGATGCAATAAATATAACCATTGTTTATTGAGTAACTAGTATGTGCCAGCCATTTGGCTAACCACACCACATACATTAGTACCTCTACTTAATCCCAATTAAGGGATCAACAATCTTGCAATTTAGATACTATCCCCACACTTTACAGGTAACAATCTTGCAATTTAGATACTATCCCCACACTTTACAGGTAAGATCATTGAGCCTCTTGAGGGTTTTGGTAATTTGGCTAAGTGGGCATGACAGTAAGTTTCCGCGGCAGGATGCCAATATGGGTCTGTCAGATAGTACAGCCGGTATGCTTAAATACTATGATTTGCAGTCTTCCATTAAACAAAGGTCAAGGACTCACTCTCCATGTCATCTTTGAAGATGATACCCATGTGTTATAGACCTTTATATCTCTAGGGTCAAACACAGCCACTGGTCTCTATAAGAGGTGCTTGTGAAGGAGTGGTAAAGTGAATACGCCAAGTGCATAAACAGCTAAAAATAAAATTTTGTTTTCCCTCCTGGCTCAGAAGTATATGGGTGTGTATCAAAGTGGATGAAAATGAACTTCACTGTTCTTTTTCCTGTATTCCCACCATAGGTCAGGAAGTGTGTGCTTACAATCTTTACACATCAGGGTCTGTTACCGTGATTATTGAGATCTGAGCATCACTAATCCAGATGAGTTTCAGCCCATTCACTCCCTATATGTAATAAACCTTTACAATGTGTGTAAGCAGTTATCTTAACCTTGAGCACTTTGGGATGCCAATTTAGTAAATTGGAATAGGAATGATATCTGAACTTTAAAAATTGGCATAAGACACTTAATTTGTAAGTTTAGAGCCCAAATCTGTATGACTCTCAATTAATGTATAAATGGCAATTAAGAGTTAAAAGCCTAAAAGAACAAAGTTTAGATGCAGAAATTTGCTGCTTTAGACTCAGTTAAGAAATCCTCCTTCAGTTTTGCAAGAAAGAGCTTAAAACTTTATTAGAAGGCTTGAGTCAACACTGAATATTATTTACATAACCAACACATATGTGCATTGATGTAATGATGAATAAAAATTAGCAAAAGCCCATAGTTCAAATATAAGGAGAAAAAGGTGACAGCAAGGCAATTTCTTGTATATAATATTAATTTAGTTCACTACACATGCAATACTGTTATCTTAATGTGGAACTTCATGTTCCATCAGAAAGTGACGGGGTGCATTGTTTTTGATAATGATACAATGTTTATTGAAGGACTTCTTTATGCCATGATATTACCACATTATCTCTAATCCTCAAAAACTCAGAAAATAAATATCATTCATCTTATCTTACAGAAGATGAAACTTCAACTCAGTGAAATGTTTATTTACAGTCAAAATCAGGACTTGCACTCAGGCCTACAAAAGCCTATAATATTTTGTATTATCTACAAAACCCATAATGTTTTTTCCTTTCTATAAGAAGTCTTAACCTGAGGTAGAAATCCCTTTGGGCAAAACTAGTAGATTCATACATGGCTTCGGGGGTAAACCTCCTAAAGTTACATGAGAAATAATATGTATGTATATGTACTTTCTTTCTTGAGTGTTCATAATAATTTTAACTAGATCCCAAAGAGTTCTGGGACCCGAACTATTACAATAACCATTGCTTTCCCTCTGCTATATTCCCTGCTTGCAGAAAAGGTAAGCTGCTCTCTCTACCATGCAAACATTGGAACGAAATTTCAGAATCATTCTCTATACCAGGCTGTAGTTTTAGCTGGGATTCAGGAAGTAGTACTAAAGGAGGTGAAAGCTACACCATTAAAAGTGAGAGGATGGGATTTGCATTTAAGGTGAGAGCAGAAGAAGGAGTCCAGAGAGAGAACAGGGAGTGAGAGGGATACACAGGCAAAGATTCAAAATCCTTGCAGCAGCAGGTGCAAGGAATCAGAAAAAACAAACTTTGGAATAGAAGCAAAAACATGCAGTAGCCCAGTGTTGTGAAAGGTAAAAATCAAAGAACATAATGAAGAAAAAAAAAGAGTGCTGGAGAATTAAGAGTAGTGTTGGGAATTTCCAGAAAGATTAGCAAAACCTTAAAAGAAATATTGACACTGCAGAACACACAATTTCACAAGCTTCAAGAAGGTGTTAATGGATCTGGTATTTTCTGATTAGTATGTGCAAGGGGGGAAAGGATGGGATATCAAAGTTAAACTGATACTTCTATAGCTTGTGTACCTTTGACAATAAGCTATCTTTTTGTATTAAATTCATTGACCTAAGTAACTAGAGTTAGTAGAAGTATTAGGGCAATAGGTATCAATAAACTCTCATTAAAATAATTATTTATAATTGACAAAACCCTCTAAAATATTACCTCATTGGATTCTCATAGCAAACCCTGAATGTCAGCCTTCCTCTCACTCTCCTCCCACCCCAATAAATATCGTCTTCCAAATCCTGTGTTCCACAAAGAAGTATACTTCCCCTCAATGGTAGTAAATGTTCTGCACCAGTTTTCAGATCAATCCTAATTTGAGGTAGACATTTCTTTTATTGTTTCAGCTTCTTTACCCACTGACCTTACCATTAAGTCAACAACAACAACAAAATGCCCTAGAGCAACATTCAGGGCTTCTAGAGTATTCTCTAAGGTATTCATCTTAAGGTGCATCATTGGGATAAGAGGGTCTTGTTCTCAAGTCCACCACAAATGCACTAGTTTCATATAACCCGATAGTCTTCTGCACCCATCTTTAGTACAGAAGAATTTACTGCAACTGTCTGTCTAGGCCCTGAATGACATGGCTTTATTCTTGTGAACCTCCATTTCAGCTCTGGGAGCCCTGCCACTACACTAGACCAGTGTCTGGAATCTTCCTTCCTTGTTTGTGACCTTCTCTGCTGCTAATTGCTTACCTGTCTGGCCTTCTTGTTTTGTTTCTACTGGAGCTTCCTTCTAAAGCACTCTGTTACTGACTGATAGACCAAGTCCAGTAACTGTGTTAGCTTTAGGGTATCGCCCTTTTGCCTACCAGCCTGGACACTCCAATAGGCTTAAGTATCTGGATCAGTTTCTTCAATACTCAGGCTGTCCTGGAGCTAACAATTTGAAAAGGAAGATGAGAGGTGAATCAGGATGGTGGTGCTGAAGTGGAGTAGAGCAGAGATAAAAATAAGGGGAGGCTTAAAATGGATATTTGGAAACATGTGTTGCTAGATACAGCTTATTGCAGGTGTTGGCACAATTCACTTGCTTGTCAAACCCTCTTTTTATAGATTATAATGAGAAACATTGGCCTAAGTTAATACAAACTGTGAATGTTGAGCAAGTCATTATTTTTGTTTATATGCTATTTTTGGACAAACAGCTTATTCATGAAATATTCAAAAGTAACAAAAAGTTATACTTTTTATTTATTTTATTTTATTTATTTATTTATTTTTTGCGGTATGCGGGTCTCTCACTGTTGTGGCCTCTCCCGTTGCGGAGCACAGGCTCCGGATGCGCAGGCTCAGCGGCCATGGCCTAGCCGCTCCGTGGCATGTGGGATCTTCCTGGACCGGGGCACGAACCCGTGTACCCTGCATAGGCAGGCGGACTCTCAACCACTGCACCACCAGGGAAGCCCGAAAGTTATACTTTTTAAATAGAAAAAACATTGGCACAGTTTTCCCCTTCAGCCTAGTGGTTCTTCCCATGACTGTTTTCTCCTTTCTCCATTTCTCTGTCTTTATGCCAGAGCCCAGAGAGCAGCCAGCCACCTCCAGGTCAAATGGAGAAAATGGGAAAGAGCTGCTCTTTCCTGACAACATCTACTGCCTAAAACACAGAAATTTGTAACCCCACTAGTTAAGAATTTAAAGAATAGTTAATAAAGATTATAAACTAGTGCTTTGACTAAGGTTGTAACTGAAAGTGAGTTATTGTCTGCCTAATTTAGTTAAATTGAGTCATTTTTTAATACTTGGACCAAATTATTGCACATACTATTCAACTATTAACACGACTAAGAACTCAAGTGTTCTATAAACTCATCTCTAACATTGTTCACTGATCTAATAGCTTTTTCCAATCTGAATTGAGAAGTTTCTATTCAGTGGTTTTGGTTTGCTAAACCCAGAGGGCTAAAGTTATGTCAGGGCTTACTGTTTGTTTTGTTGTTTTCCCACTTTTAAGTTAGAAGGAAAAGCATGAAGTTTTCCTATCAGTCCTCAAGAGCACTAGTCTAAGTAACCAAACTTATATTTTGGGAAGCAATTTTTTTAGTTGTACTTACAATTGAATTTATTTCCATTTATTTTCCTTACCTGAGGTAAAATAAAATTATTATTCCCATGTGGAATATATCAAGTTTTTAACAATTCCCATGAAAATGAACTTTCTAGGATTATCTTTTTATCAATAGTTAAATTATGTTATGTTTTTAATTGGACTCTTAAGTCACAGCCTCTAGCTTCCCAGAATTGTAATGGTGTTGAATTAATTTAAAGAGACTCAGAGGAACCAGATATGGAAGGCTGTCACCATGATAATTTAGTTTTATGATTAGATCATGGAAAACGCTGTAGAATTCTGAAGCGATTTTTAACCCTTCTATCTTGAAAAAGCTTTCATTCAGTTTGTCTGTCTCAAAAGATTTGCATCTATGGAGAGATTTCTAATCCTGTAGAAAATTCAATAAAATAAATGTCACAATAAAAATAACGGAGACAACCACATTAAACACACACAGTATTTATGATCTACAAATTAAAGTAACCAAACACACACACACACTCAAACTTGCATGCAAGCACATGCATGCAATAAGCTACAGTATGAGTATCAATTGTGATACAATGGTATTTGAGAACTTTCTGTATGTTTTGCATAATAAGTAACATGGATACTTTAGAGGGGGTAAAGTACTTTATTTGAATATTTTAACTGCTTTAGATACTTTAAAATTGCATTTATAGTAAATAATTCTGGTGTTTTGATATTGAGTTTTTAATATTCTTTTTTCCAAGAATTCTTTCTGAGAACAAAGAAATTAAAATTTGTGAGAGGCTGACTGCTGAGAAGGCAAAGACTGAATTGACATTGAAGAAATTCTTTTCAGGTTTCAAACAAAAGCAAGTGTATTGGACCTATCAAAGTACTACGCAGTGGCACACGTAAATAGAAATGACTTTATTTAAAAATATTTGTGGAAAATTAGATAAAGGGTATACGGGATCTCTCTGCATTCTCTCTCAAAACTGCATGTGAATCTACAGTTTTCTCAAAAAAAAAGTTTTAAAAAATGTGTTATCCAATGGTAATATCTTTTCTGCCATCTGTAAGTTCCTCAATACGTCAACATACACTGCAATATTTAAATTGTATGTACTTGACAATGAAAGAGATCCTGCTCTAGTGTTTATGTTGGCATTTTTAGGGTAATTGACTCAAAGTCAACTCTGTGTTAATTTTTGGTTATAGTAGGCTGGTGGGGAGTTCTGTATGGAGATAAAGGGTTATTTTACTATGTTTGTTAAATTAATTCATCATGTTAGATTTTTTTTTTGTAAACTATAGGAGAATGGAGGGGAAAAAGCCCTTCTTTGAATACATCAGTCACAAGAGCTGGATAACGGAGAATGCAGCTCTTTTATTTGATGGGATGAGAAAGCTAATAATGTATGACAGTAAAAAGGCAGAGGCTTTTAACGCTTTTTTTAACCTTACAAAAAAGGTCAACTCTGATCTGGAAATGAGAACAGCCAACACATGGGAAAGAAGGGCAAAAAGCCAAGTGGAAAGTAAGAAGGAGCTGGGGACGAACGCACTCAGATGGCGTATTCCAGTCCCTGGCACCCCAAGATTCTCAAGGCCTGGGCTCATCATCTCTGGATTAATTTAGTTGTTTTTCACAGCATGACAGGAGGACCAAGTAAAAGACTGGCAAAGTTACCAAGACCAGAAAAGAGACAATGCTTTGTCTTGATTTAAACAGAGAGGAAAGGAAAAATCCTACAACCAGCATGCTAGCTTCATTTCTGGTGAAGACAGTGGCAGTTTAATGTTTCTGCTTCCAACTCAATGGTTAATGTGCTTAATCTATAAAAGTATTGACAATGGTTACTGAAGGCCTACTCTGTAACCAGTACTGATGTGGGGTAGAGCCCTCATTTTGTAGATGTGAATTCTAAGAGGAAAAGAAACTTGCTTGAGATAAACCAGTCAATAAGAGCTGAACAGGATTTGAATCCAGACCTGCTGACTTCGAAACTCTTGCCCTTTCCACCAGAGAAACCAGGCCTGAAGACTTTTGTTTTGTTAGGGTGTTTAATTAAAACAATGCTGATTTTACTGAAAATGAAAAAGCAAGTTTACTTTTTAAATTCCAAAGTTAATAGCTTGCCTTAAATCATCCTGTCATATGATAAGAGGCCCCAAGAAGACAGCTCGATGAATCACTACGTTACATTGACAACAATGTGATAGAGGTTGTGCTGTGTTGTAGTTCACCATAAGGATAGGATTCCTGCCCCTGCCATTTACTAACTGGTGATCAAGGGCAAATTACACAACCTCTCTGAACTTCAGCTTCATTATATGATAGATGGGGATAATATTTGTTCTTACATCAAGATTAAGATAAAATGAGATAATATAAGTAAATTACTTAGCACAGTGTGTGACAGGTCATGCATTCAATACATGCTAGCTATTTTCTATGTGATTATAAATAAAATAAGTTAATATTATAATATTGAACAAATAGGTATAATCTTTGCCAACTAGTTTATTGATTAAAATACCCTCATATGCAGCTCTGTAAATGTTGTTAATGAGATATAATCACTTTTTTAATAAATACAATAACTATAAGTACCTGACACTATACTATTTAGATATTTAGATTCCAAGTTGATAGAAACAATTCAATAGATTTTAGTGTGCACGACTTCCCAACTACCATACTATTATTCACTCTTAGAAATTTATTTTTTATTAAAAATGAGACTTCTCTTTCATACTGTAAGCCCTTTACCCTTTTTATAGCCTCTTTCTCACCTCATCCAACTCATGTTTCCTTCTTTTCCTGTATTCTCTAGCTTGGAAAATGCCAACAACCACCAGAAAACTGGGAAATATTCTAGACATCTACATCTCCTGTTTCTCTCCACTGATGTTTAATATTTCTACCTATACAGCCATGGCCTTAGCTTATGGCTTTAAGCGCTTGTCTCTTTTCAGGCAGACAACTACTCTCCATGCCAAACACACTCAATCCATCCTCCCCAGGCTATCAGGAAGGCTCACTCTAAAACACAAATTTGTAGGAGTTTGGGATTAGCAGATACAAATTACTATATATAAAAGAGATAACCAACAAGGATCTACTGTATAGCACAGGGCACTATATTTAATATCTTGTAATAAACTATAATGGAAAAGAATCTGAAAGAGAATATAGACATACATGTATATAACTGAATCACTTTGCTGAACAACAGAAACTAACACAACATCGTAAATCATCTATGCTTCAGTTTAGCGCAGGGAGATCAGCTCGGTGCTCTGTGACCACCTACAGGGGTGGGATAGGGAGGGAGGGAGGGAGACGCAAGAGGGAGGAGATATGGGGATATATGTATATGTATAGCTGATTCACTTTGTTATAAAGCAAAAACTAACACACCATTGTAAAGCAATTATAATCCAATAAAGATGTTAAAAAAAAAAAAAAGAAGAAGAATGGGGCTTCCCCGGGTGGCGCAGTGGTTGAGGGTTCGCCTGCTGATGCAGGGGACACGGGTTCATGCCCAGGTCCGGGAAGATCCCACATGCCGCGGAGCGGCTGGGCCCGTGAGCCATGGCTGCTGAGCCTGTGTGTCCGGAGCCTGTGCTCCGCAACGGGAGAGGCCACAGCAGTGAGAGGCCCATGTACCGCAAAAAAAAACAAAAACAAAAACAAAAGAATGATTTATACCAACCCTAAAAAAAAATAATAAAGTAAAATAAAAAATAATAATAAAATAAATTAAAAGGAAATTTAATCATGCTATACCCGTACTTGGGTCCTTCCAATGTTCTATTGTTTTGAAGATAAAGTCCAAATATCTTTGTATGATACACAAGACTCCTCATGACTGTACTTCTGGTTATACTCCTAGACCTCATCTTCTGCCCCAGAATGACTGATAATTTTTTACACTCTCTTTGCTGCCTTCTGCTCTGCTTCTTCAGCCAGTTTACCCACCTGAATTATCCAACGACAGTTAATCCTTCAAAACTCAAACTCATATATCGCCTCTTCGAGCAAGTCTTTCTCAAGTATGGGTTAGGTGTATATCCTAATACATCCATGAATTTTTCTAGTTACATCTAGTCTCACATCTCCCTATAAGTCTGTATGTGGCAACAATTTAATGTTGCTTAAAACCTTTCAGTGGTTTCTTATTCCAAACAGTCTAAATAGAATTTATTCAGGACTACAAACAGTCCTTCTGACTCCCTCTCATACCCCTGGATCACTGTTCTTCAACTCACTGTCCATTGACACCTGTGATAAATGCTCCCAACTTGACGTTATTTGTCTTCTTTACACTTGCCATCCTCATTACCTTGAAAATTTCCACCTGAATATTTGCGTAGCTGACACCTTATCATTCACATCATCTTGTAACTGGCACCTTTTCAGGAGGTCTCTCTGACCAGCTCTCTAGCGTTGCCTGCCTTTCCCATTCACTCTCTCTTTCATGGCACTTATCACTATCTGGGCATTCGCTTCTTTATATTTCCATATTTTCATATGTGTTTCATTGGTGGTCTCCCCACCAGAATATAAGCTTTATATCTCTTGTTCACTACTGTGTATCAGTGTCCAGAAAAGTGTTAAATATATACAAGTTCATCTGAATCACTATTTTATTCCCAAGGAGAAGTTAAATAATTGCTTATTTAAATCAACTGTGATCCCTAACTATGTCAAATCTAGTTGTTATTTATTGACGGGATATAACCACTATAACTATGGAAGATTTGCAAGTGATGAAAATATGACCCACATATAGAAATTTAAGCACTGAGATTAAACAATCTGCCAAATTAAGATCATTACATTTTCAGAGCAGAGGCTGAATGCAGAAGTAGATATTTATGGCAGAATGCTAGCTGTTCCCCCAAATCTGTTCTTCCATCCATAGTACATGAATACTTGTAGCTGGAAAGCAGCTGCCTCACCAAGGACTACAGTCCTCAGGTCCCTTGCAGCGAGGCATGGCTACATGACTTATTTCGTGCCTTTGGAAAGTGAACAGAAGGCTGCATCCTACCTCTGGACACAGTGTATAAAAAGTAGGTTTGTCTCCCAAACTCTGTTCCTCCTGTTTCCATCAGGAAGCAGATAATGCTAAGAATCCAAGTGATGACAGAGGCACAGAGGTAAGAGCCCAGCCTTGATTCATCATGCAGAGAAGAGCCCCAGTGACGACTGTCCTGCAAGAGACAGTGAGGTACTTCACTGTATCTGAGCCATTATCCATTTTGCATCCATTTGTTCCAGCACTTTGGCCTACTTATCCTAAATAATACTGTAGTCAATATGCTAATTTTCACCAGGTTTCCCAAAATTTCTTGAAGAATTCTCAATTTTCAATTGATGAGTTTAGGTTTATGAAATACATGTTTCCTACTCTCCCTATATGTGTTCATGACAGAGGACCAATTCATAAACTTATGAATATTTCCTTAATCTGAAAATAGAAGGTTCACATCAGGTAAAAAAAAAAAAAAAAAACTACTATAAGTAGCAGTAAAAGAACTAGCTGAAATCAAAATGTAAAAGAATGTGCAGTTAGATCTTCTGTGTATTTGTTTGTATGTAAATCATGTCTCTGCCTAAGAGCTGACCACATCAAATACCCACAGCAAATAAAATTAATTCATAAGTTGTTTGTAGTTTTCCAAATTATAAATTATGCTTTTAATACAAGACTATTTTAAGGAAAACCTTTATGATTTCATAAGTTTTTTTATTTGTTTTAATTTCAAGAGCCTTAGGTTTTTCCTGGCTTATTAAATTTAGATTCATGTGAAGAGACCTTTTAATTTATGATTTTTTTGAGGATAAAGGTGTAGGAAAAGGAGAAAGAAAAATTAAATGAATCTGCTAGCAACTTTTTTTTATTTGAAGTAAATCTCATCTGCTATTGGATAATGTGGGAGCAAAATTTTAATACTTCTTTGATCTAGTTACATCAAAATCTTTGCCATAGAAATTCAAATCCACAAATATTATTTCTGTCATATAATACTAATTCCCTATTATGAAAATAACTGATGCTCCAATTTTGTGTCCTTTCTTTGTGTTGGGGTGGGATGAAGGAATGGGGATTTACAGAAAGGAGTTCTGCGGTGGCCTAAGCAATGTCCCATGGTAAGTAAGGAGCTATGACACAAACCACCTCCACTTCTTAGTTTTTTCTTCCTCATCCTATTTATTTCTATTTCTTGATCAAGTTTTCCCTCTGCTAATACATTTTTAAAAAACTTTTATTGGAGTATAGTTGATTTACAATGCTGTGTTAGTTTAAGGTGCACAGCAAAGAGACTCAGTTATATATACATATATCTCCTCTTTTTTAGATTCTTTTCCCATATAGGCCATTACAGAGTATTGAGTAGAGTTCCCTGTGCCATACAGTAAGTCCTTATTAGTTATCTATTTTATAAAACCATCTCCGCTTCTGATTGCCTTCCCAGTACTAACTTAACCCAACTGACTAATCACCCTCTCTCCCTTCCTCACGACTCCCCAGGAAATTCTCCCCCAAACTACATCTCCAAATTATATATACCACATTACATAAGAATTTTTTTAATTAATTATTATTATTATTTTAAATTTATGGCTGTGTTGGGTCTTCGTTTCTGTGCAAGGGCTTTCTCTAGTTGCGGCAAGCAGGGGATACTCTTCATCGCGGTGCGCGGGTCTCTCACTATCGTGGCCTCTCTTGTTGCGGAGCTCAGGCTCCAGACGCGCAGGCTCAGTAGTTGTGGCTCACGGGCCCAGTTGCTCCGCGGCATGTGGGATCTTCCCAGACCAGGGCTCGAACCCGTGTCCCCTGCATTGGCAGGCAGATTCTCAACCACTGCGCCACCAGGGAAGCCCCTACATATGAATTTTGAAAAAAGAAAATTATTTGTAACAAAAATAACAATTCGTCATTTACCCTACTAAATTCTAAGTTTGCTTTGTTTGTTTTAACTTTCTATGTCATGTCAGGGAAACTGGGATCCACCATTGTTTTGTTTCTTATTACTGCAAACTAGGTATAATTTCAAACATTGTACCCAGTATAAAATTTTTCTTCCATAACAGAATTATTTGAAGTCCCATGGTGTTTTTGTTTTTTTTTTTTGTTTTTTGGCTTTTTTTTGTGGTACGCGGGCCTCTCACTGCTGTGGCCTCTCCCGTTGCGGAGCACAGGCTCCGGACGCGCAGGCTCAGCGGTCATGGCTCACGGGCCCAGCCGCTCCACAGCGTGTGAGATCTTCCCGGACCGGGTCACAAACCCGTGTCCCCTGCATCGGCAGGCGAACTCTCAACCACTGCGCCACCAGGGAAGCCCCCACGGTGTTTTTTATAATTGCTTTACAGACTAGCCTTCTATCTGAATGTCGGTGCTACTCTGGAAATTACAGCACTTTCATATTATAATATATATTGATTATTAACCAATGCTAAGTATTTTAATTGATGCCATTTCACGTTATAATTGCTACCTGAATCTATTCACGAAATTTAGATTGTTTTTAAATCTAAAATTGATCTTCATTATTATACTTTGTAAGTATTTGGAATTGTTGTCAGGCATCGGCAATTTTTATATGCAAATAAGTTACTGAATGTGAATTAAAAGGACAATTATAGCAATAGAAGAAATTACTTTAAGAAAACTTCAAAGGAGGTTTGTTTGCCTTAGGGGATCAAAACTGTATAACTCTATACTCAGACACATTTATATGGAGATATGGAACAAAATGACCTGGTGCCTATCGGCATGAGTGAGACTTTTACAAATGAACATCAGTAGTGATGCTCAGAAGGTATGATTTACTTCATATTAACATATAGTCTACTTGGAAGGGGAGATTTTTAGACAAAGTCTCACAATTGGCTTTCAGAAAGACACACCTTGTTCTGTTCCCACATGTCTCATCTTGAAGGCTCTTTTGAGCTCCAGCTTTAATTTACTAGTCCCCAGATATGTATAATTTACCAATACCCAAATCGTGATCACTACCATTATCTTATTTCTTTAATCTGTGTTCAGGCAGAAGTGCATTACTGAAAATGTCCAGAACCATGGGGATTGGGACTTTCCTAATCCTAAATTCCTAACACCTAATTTTCACTGATCAGTTGCTTTTTAGCAGACTTCCATTGCAGGGAACACTTATTATGCTTTATCTGTTTTAAACTTTCAGCATTGTTCTCAGCTCCCCAACTCTTTCCAATTCCCTGATTATCAAAAATGATAAAGACCGCTTGGTGTAAGCTTCCTGAACACTACCTACAAGACCTCCCCTCCCTCTCTCTCTGGCTCCTCTTTCATATGGGTTCAGAGAAGGGAGGCCATGCCATCATCACACGAGCCTTTTCATTCATTAGGCAATCAGTCATCTGTTTTCTTCTCACTAACCTATGAGCCAAGCACTTAATGGGGTTGACGATAAAGATGAATAAGCCCTGGTTCCCAAAACTCCAGATGCTGGTTTGGGGAAAGGACCCAGCAAGGTCAAGCCCATGCACAGCCTGTACTACAGTCCTCAGCTGTCAGCCAAGGAGAACTTCAGGTTGGAGAAGATGGAGATATGGGTAGTCAGAGACATCTCTGGGTCGCAGCTGGCCAAGAGCAGCAAGAGGGTTCTCGTGGACCCTGAGGCATGGATCCTGCTGGAAATAGGTGGGTGGAGCCACCACAGCCAAGGGCTTTGGAAAGTTGACCACCAGTGAGGAGGAACCCCCAGCACTGGCCTTGCTGAAGTCCGAGCATGGATGGGTGCCCTGCACCGAACCAACAGCCTGCAGACCCCATCCCCACCCAGGGAGTTGAAGTGCATGCCAGTTGCTCCTGACAAGCTTAACTGGAACACAGAGTAAAATTCCTCTGATGCCATGTATTGATTGGTGGGTGTATCTCCCAGAAATCCTGAGCATGAAATTGACAACTTAATTCTTATACTTTGTTCATTTTGTATTGATGAAATCTGAAGACGCTGAGACATTTGAGAAAAACATATATATGTGTATATATACATACACATATATATTTCTTTTCTATTGAGAGACACCTGCAGCTGAATAATTGTGACTATGTAACAAGTCTTAAAAATAGGTGTAACCATATAATAAAACCATATAATAAAAAAGTAAAATATAATTTTTAACAAGTCTTAAAAATAGGTGTAACCATATAATAAAATGGGAAATGTGAAAGGAAACTAAAATTAATTTTGTCAGAGCCGTAAGGAAAACCAGTCAGGAAGAATTTTTTTCTTAAGTAACTTGACATTTGACTCTGAAGGTGCTTAGAATTGGGGCAGGAGGAAAAAACAGAGATGGTGAGGAGGGGTGAGTTTAAGTCACTTTAGGTAAAGGAAGTAGGAAGATGCAGAGAAACAGCATACTCGGGAAATACAAGTAGGTGGATGGGGACCACAGTAGATGAGAAAAGTGGTGGGAAATGACACCAAAAGGGGAAGCCCAGCCTGTGAGAACCCTTTACCATGCAAAGGAGTCGGCTCTACACCATTTAGTAGGAAACATTAAATGTGTTCTGAATTTCAGACAAGAAATAGAACACCACTGTAGAGAAGGAACTGAGGGAGGGCAACTAGAAACACAGCTTAGCAGGGTGCTTGCTCGTTCATTTCTTCAACAGAGCAGCATTTACCAGCCGTCTGTTAGGAAACAGACATAAAGTATTATTCTACTGGGGTAGAAAAATAAAAACGCGGTCCTAATCTCCAGGAGCTCGCTATCTTGTGGGAGTGGGTGTTGGTTGGCGGAAAATAGTTTAATATACAACACGATTACAATATCACGTGGCATGTGCTTTAACATAATGTTGATCAAAATAAGAAATGTAAGAGCAAATGTAAAACAGATTGGGAGAAAGAATGTATATTCAGTTGGAGATTTACTGAAATTGAATTGCTTATGGCAAATCTACATAGACCTTGCTAATAGTATTTGGGATAGAAGTCCAAAGCTTGGATGAGGTATCTGGCCTAGAGATACAGATTTGACTGCCATCAATGTGTAAGTGATTGCTGAAGACATGGGTGTGGATGAGATCACCTTAAATAGTTGAAAGAATTATGAGTAAGTAAAGAACAGGATCATTAGAATCTTTTTAGAGTGTAAAGAATATTGTAGTATTTGTTCAAAATATTCACTGCCTTTTCCTACTGGTTGCATCTCTACCAAATGTACTCCTTCCAGGTCTGTCCCAGAGGGAAAATTATAGTTCTTTACTAATTAATGTAAATCTGGGCCTTGTGACTTTCTTTGGTCAATGAGATGTAAGCAAAGAAAACATTAGCCACTTCTGTGCAAAATTTTTAAAAGTCTGTAACGTAATTCTGCCCTCGTTCTCTCTCTTGGGCCTCAATGTCAGCAATCAGTCCCAGAGCTAAGAGCCAAAGGTGTCCTGTGATGAACACGTAACTTGAACTGAAGAAAAACTGAGATTTTGAAAGTTGTTACAGTAAAATACTTTTGCCTGAGATGAATAAGTCAGGATGAGTAGAAAGAAGTATGAGAGATCAAACAGCAATGATGCTGTATAAATAAGGTTTTGAAATATCCAGGAACTCTGAAATATTTGATGTGAGGTTTTAAGAATGAGTCCAAAATGATTTTGGGATTTTTGACTTGAATGACTGTGGGAAGGTGACCTTGTTATATGAGGTAGGACAGAGAACCCTGCTACTACTTTTATATCAGAGCTTGCAATCAAATTCACTTTGGAACTGAAGGAAGAACAAAGCTGTGATGTTGAAATTTGGACATATTTTGTTTAAGATGTCTCTGGTATATTCAGGTGGATATGCCTACTAGGCAGTGGAATATAGGGGCCTGGGGTTCAGGATAGGTTTCTGAGCAAGATGGGGCCACCCTGAGAGACTGCCTCCAATCAGAAAGTGGTTGTAGATGGAATTCTGGAGGAATCTAATTTTTAAGGGAAAAATAAAAGAAGAAAAGGGATTAAAATAAACTTAATAGAATAGTTAGAAAGTGATGAAAAAGTGATGTTTTATATACTAAAGTGAAAAGATGCTACCAGAAGTGCACTCAAGTGTGTGGACCGCTGCAGAGAAGTAAATAAGGTAACAATTTGAGAAGTTATTGGAGTTTACAATTAAGAGATAAATTAGATTAGCACATTGCTGGAGGGACGTGTAAATCATCCTGTGTGCAAATAAATCGCATCGTGTCCTTAAGGGAAGTTATGCAAGAGTAATTTGTAAACTCTACCAGCACTGAACAAATATTAGTCCTTATTATTAGTTTAATTTTCATTTTGGTGAGTTATCAGGAATGCAGTCTGGAGCTTGGGGGGCCAGGTCAGAAATGGACTGTCACTTTGAGAGTTACCTGTAGCAGAGTGATAGTTAAATACATGAGATTTAAATGAAATTTTCCAGGTAAGAGTGTAGGGAGAAAAGCAGGGAAATGAGGACAGCTCATTAAGCTTATTCATTCTGTGGAAACTGGTTGAGGACAAGGATACACTAAAGAAGTCAGTGCTTATGAGAAGTGGGAAAAATTAGACAATTTAGAGTCACAGTGAGCAGTGTCATCAAAAGGGAGGACACCAAGTGTTCCAAGCTACAAAGTCAATGACAATGACTCTGACTCAGCCCTTGGAACAACCCCCGACTGGGGTAGATTAAATGAGTGTTTGTGGCAGAATGACTGCAGGCTATGATTAAGAGTGTGCAATTTAGTGAAGAGTAGGGCATTTTGAGAATCCAAGCTTCGATCAGAGAATCCTGATGGTGTCCCAATTGAAAGCGTGGTCAGGCAATGGAGAAGGAAGAGAGCTTGTAGAGAACGTGTGTATCAGAACCTTCATTCTGAGCAGAGGGCCGATGAGGATCCCAGCCAGATAAGACATGGACCAGAGTTTTATCACAAGAGCAGAAACATAGCAGTCAGTTCAGGGAAAGACTCCAAACAGTAGGAGAACTTGAAGACCCAAGAAGGAAGCAGCAATAATTAAGGGAGTGAAGACCTGAAATTGAAAAACTTTTTCCTGGGAATGTCCATACCTGCTGCTACAACATCCTTCTACCAGGCCTTTCACTGAGGATATTGGTCCCTGGGTCAGTTTTCCTTTTCCTTCAGTCATCATTATGGGTCACAAGTTGATGGCCTATAAAATGTTGTTCTCATGGTATTTGGATCTTCACTACTCAAATGGCTTTCATTCCCTCCCTTCAGCAAGTCAGTCTCTAACTTTCTGTTAAGATCCTTTTACCTCTGTTACCTCCTCAGTCCTGCAAGCTTGGAGCTTCAACTCCCCCAGTACTTCCTGTCCTGTACCAATTCTTCTCCATATCTTAGGCTCAGCACACACCTACTTTTCCCTCTTCCCTGGAAAATAATGTTTGTCGAGTATCTACTGTGTGTCAGATCCTGGGCTAAACTCTTTATATTAAATTTTCTCCATTTGTTCTCCCCAAAATTAAGAGGTAAGGGCTAGTAACCTCCCCATTTCAGCTCAAATATTTGAAGGAACTTCCCCAAGTTCACAGAACCTGGTGGAGCCTGGAAGTGAACAAGGCAATCAGGACTCCCAACGTTGTGGTGGTGCTCATCCTGCTGTATGTCTTTTCCAAATATTCCTTCCTTGCACAAGACCTGGCTCTCGTGGCCAATCTTAGTGCCATTGCTCAGGCCAGCACCCTTCCTTTCCTTCCCTTTCCTTTCCTTCCATACCTTTGCACATACCAAGTCAGTTCCTAATTCCGAGGTGCCCTAGTTGCCTATTTCCATCATGCCTATTTCCAGGCTGCTGAGGGTTATTGGAGAAAATTAAATAGCTGTGCTGACTGCCTTCATTACATTGTCATGATGTCCCAACCTCAGCCGGGCCTTTGCAAACACTGGCAATCCCTCTGCTCCTCTCTCAACAGCTCTTTCCCATTTCCCAGCATCTGTTCCAAATCTGTCTAGTTTTCCTTGAGTCTGCTTTAATTAAAAACATTCTTAACATGGCTTACTAGGCTCTCCGGAATTGGCCCCTTCCCACCTCCCTGGTCTCCCTGAGGGCTGTGCTCTCTCTTATCTTTGCTAGGCTCTAGCCGCACTGATACTTTGAATCCCTTTGTCTTGTCCCTTTTGGATGTTCTCTTTGCTGAGTCTGGGAAGTTTTCTCTTGCTTCTTTGTTTAACTAAGTACTCATCCTTCAATGTTACCTCATCTGATGAGCCTTTCCTGACCTCCGAGATTAGCTTAGATCCCAACATCACATTTTTTAATATTCTGCACGTTTTTAATGATTTGTCTGAAGCCAGCCTTCCTCTTTAGGTGGCTAATGATGTGCAGACAGTAACAATGTTGTCTCATTTAAAAAGTTATAGCCCAGCACATGGCATAACGCCCAGCCCTTGAGAAGTGCATGATACATATTTATATTTAACTGGAATTGAAATGTTGGCATTAATAATCATATGGATCATTTTTTATTCACAGACTGAAGAGACCTGGAATACCTTGGTTGTACACAGAATCTGTGAAGATATAAAAGGTACATACAGTTGAGGTATTTTGTGCTGACAATGAGCTGGGGCAGAAGAGCTTCTCAGATGAGGTATAAGACCTGTGAAGGTAAAGAGCAGATGGGGGTCTGTGGAAATATGGCTCTTGGTCTTGACCCTGAAGGAACCAAGATGTTTTGTAGAATGGTCTATAAGATGGTATCATTTGTTCAAAGACAGACCAAAAACTAGGAAATCAAAATACAAAGGAAAATGTCAGCCATTGGGGTGAAGGTGTTAATAATTCAGAAAAATGTTGTGCTCTACGAATGAATGAATTGGACCAACTAAGCTATTGAGAACTGTGGGACCTGGGACATTTTTATTCTTACTGCCTTCTCTCCGCTTACTTCCATTGTCATCCTTTCCCACCTGACATCTCTATCCTCTATCTGAGGGTTGAGATTTACTCTTGTGCTACAAACCTGGCGACACACTATACTGGAAGCTGAAAGTTGCTGAGCTTGGGTAGAGAAGTGAGTAAAAAGCAAAATGAACAAAGGTAAACAGGTGATGCAGGTCAATCCTAAGTTCAGGTTAAATTAAAAAAGGTCTGATTTATTCATTCACTCATTAATTCATTCAAAATGTGGAGAACAGGGAAGAGGTATAACTGTGAAAATGCTGAGGGGAGAGGATGGGGATACTGAGCTGGGTCCTTCAAAGAATTCTGTTCCATAACAAGACAGGAAAAGTATGAAAAGTTTCTGGCTTCTAACGAGCATGACTATTTGAGGCACACCTCCTTACCTTTCCCCAGTTCCTCTTCTGTCGCTTCTCCTAGATGTCAGCATTCCCAGCAGAAAGAGCTATATCTGTTCTCAAGTTTCATAAAAGCACTGGGCTTGACTCCCAATGGCCCCAACTGCATCTTACATTTCTCTAAGATGGTATGGAGTCAGTGACACCACCACTGCAAAGTCCCAGGTCTGACCACCAAGAGATCAGGGATCACTGCTTAAGACTATACCTTGAAACATGCAGGGTCACAATTCAAACAAAACAGTAAAAAATATTCTCAAACCTTCCTTTTTCAGAGGGGGCAGTTTATTGATCTAGTGACTACAGACACCTCATGCATTCCTAGAGAAGGTTAAACCCCAGGCACGCAACCAGACCCTAGATGACAATATTTAGGAAAAAAGATTTTAGAGGACTTTGATCTGGCTTGGGTACTAAGGGCATATTATTCAGGACTCTTTTTTGGCTTCAAGACAGAAACCAAACTCAAATGGACTTAAGATGAAAAAATGTGAAGGCTATTTATTGCTTTACAGAATTGCAAAATCTAAAGGAAGGCCGCTGAGTGCATAAGAATCCATCATTGGTATGACTGGATGTAGGAGCTCAAATGAAGTCACTAGGGTCTGGTCCATTTCAAAGTCTCTGCTTGGCATTCCACAGAGAAGGCACGGTGCCTCCAGCACCACTTCTTGCTGTCAGCAGTCCCAATGGAAAGAGCTAGGCCTTTTGTCAAGTTTCATAAAAGCACTTGACTCCCAATAGTCCAGATTATATCTTCTGTTGAACCTGGCCGGGACCAGAAAATGTGCTGAGTGGCTGAGTCCTGCATCACATTCTCACCCTTTCAGCTTAAGGTGGGTCAGCCTCAGCCCTATGGAGTAGATTGAGAATAAGGAGAGGCAGTATCCCAAGGAAAACTAGTACACTTCTTATGAAAGAAGAGGGGAAGGATTCTGAATCGACAGAAATAATAGATGTCCATAATAATGATGTTTCTAAGGAAAGAGATTTGTGATATTGCCTGAGTCAGAGATGAAAGGGACAAAGATATTTCTTTCTATTAGTTAGGATGTTTTTGTTGTTGTCATGGTTGTTAGAAGATCCAGAAATCCATCCTAAACTAATTCAAAAATGAAACCCATTGGCTTGTATAACTCAAATATGGAAGACTGGGGCTGCCTCAGGGACTGGATCTAGGGATAAGAACAATCATCAAGACTTTCTACTCTCCACCGCTTCCCCTTATCTTGCTTGTTGGTTTTATTTTCTTCTACCACTGAACTTCCTTCACCTAGTGGTGAAACGGAGCAAGACCCTATGGTCTTTCTTTCCTCCCATGTCCTTCACCTGCCTTTTGACTGTAGAAAAACTTTACCTAAAGAATAAGTTTAATCAGAGAAGTGGGAAAATGTAGAAGCAAAGGAAAACAGTCAAGCAAGACTAAATAATAATAGTTTAGTCATCAAGTAAAGTCGAGGACCTTTAGTTCCTCCTCAAGGGTAATAGATAATATTCTGAGTCATATGCTTTGAACTGTCTTGTAGATACTGAAACCTCCAGCAGGTGGAAGAAGTTAACTACATGATGACCAGACCGTAGCCATGACATAAACTTCCATACTCCCAAGAACTGGCCTCAAAGAAATGGGAACAAACCAACCTTGGAACTAAAGATTAACTGTACTTCAAGCAATAAAAATGATGCTGATCAGACAACCACATGACCCAGTTCAAGATGACCGGTAGAGATGACGGTGCTGTTTCTGCATGTAGTCCCCTCCCTCCACCTTTTAAAAGCTCTTGCCCACTGATTGTCAGTGGGGGCAGTCAGCCTTTGGACACAAGTCCGCCCGCCCCCACTTGACTCCCCCCTCTCATTGCTGGCCTCAGAAACAAAACAAACTTCCCTTTCCACCAACCTTGCCTTTTTATTGTCTTTAGAGTGGTGAGCAGCCGGACCCCACTTTCGGCAACAGTGGTAAACATGGCTCCCTAGATCCATATCCCCACAGTTTAATCAAAAAGAAAAGGGCATTTTACAAATCAAAACTACAACGAGGTATCACCTCACACCAGTCGGAAGGCCATCATCAAAAAGTCTATAAAAACAAATGCTGAAGAGGGTGTGGGAAAAAAGGGAACCCTCCTATACTGTGGGTGGGAATGTAAATTGGTGCAGCCACTATGGAGAGCATTCTGGAGGCTCCTTAAAAAACAAAAACTAGAATTGCCATGTGATCCTGCAATCTCACTCCTGGGCATATGTCCAGAGAAAACCATAATCTGAAAAGATACATGCACCTCAATGCTCATAGCAGCACTATTTACAATAGCCAAGACAAGGAAGCAACCTAAATGTCCATCAACAGATGAGTGGATGAACAAGATGTGAGATATAGATATATAGATATGTAACTCAGCCATGAAAACAGAATGAAATAATGCCATTTGCAGCAACATGGATGGACCCAGAAATTATCATGCTAAGTGAAGTAAGTCAGACAGAGAAAGACAGATATCATATGATATCACTTATATTTAGAATCTAAAATATGGTACAAATGAATTTATTTACAAAACAGAAATAGACTCATAGACATAGAAAACAAACTTATGGTTACCAAAGGGGAAAGAGAGGTGAGAGAGGGATAAATTAGGAGTTTGGGATTAGCAGATACAAACAGTATTATATTATATATTAATATATATATATAATATATTATACCATATTATATTGTATAGTTATATATGTATATAACTGAATCACTTTGCTGTACACCAGAAACTAAGACAACTTTGTACGTCAACTATACTTCAGTAAAAAAATTAAAAAAAAATAAAAGATAAATAAAATTAAAAAAAAAAAAGAAAAGGGAATTTTATTGTCATTTCTAGCCTGAAAAATCTGGAGGAAAAAATATTTTTTTGACCAGTTTGAATCATTTATTTCTATCTTGATCTAGAAGGGAAGTAGAGTCTAATACCTGAAGAATAGCAGTTTGCTGGGTAAAGATGAAGTCAGTAGCATAAGTTCTCAAACTTCTTGTGCCATAGACCTCACTGGCAGTCTAGGGAAGTCTAAAAACTACAAGTAAGAAAAATGCATTTAGGGCTTCCCTGGTGGCGCAGTGGTTGAGAGTCCGCCTGCCGATGCAGGGGACGCGGGTTCATGCTCCTGTCTGGGAAGATCCCACATGCCGCGGAGCGGCTGGGCCCGTGAGCCATGGCCGCTGAGCCTGCGCGTCCGGAGCCTGTGCTCCGCAACGGGAGAGGCCACAATGGTGAGAAGCCCGCGTACCGCAAAAAAAAAAAAAAGAAAAAGAAAAAAGAAAAATGCATTTACACCTAGAAAATGTAACATAAAGGACTACAAAAGAAAGCTATGATACTTAAATGTAGTCATTGAAATGGTTTAAAAATAACTTATGATAAGTGACATTTGTGCTTCATTATGAATGCATTAAATTATAAGATATGGTAACAGAGTGAAGTAAGTCAGAAAGAGAAAAACAAATACCGTATGCTAACACATATATATGGAATCTAAAAAAAAAACATGGTTCTGATGAACCTAGGGGTCAGACAGGAATAAAGACATAGAGAAAGGACTTGAGGACATGGGGAGGGGGAAGGGTAAGCTGGGATGAAGTGAGAGAGTAGCATTGACATATATACACTACCAAATGTAAAATAGATAGCTGGTGGGAAGCAACCGTGTAGCACACGGAGATCAGCTCACTGCTTTGTGACCACCTAGAGGGGTGGGATAGGGAGGGTGGGAGAGAGGGAGAGGCAAGAGGGAGGGGATATGGGGATATATGTATATGTGTAGCTGATTCACTTTGTTATACAGCAGCAACTAACACACCATTGTAAAGCAATTATACTCCAATAAAGATGTTAAAAAAAAAAAGATATGGTAACAGACCTAACTACTACCTCATATAATTTTGAAGTATTAATGAGTATAAATGATATGCTACATGCATAATGTGCTATGAAAAATCAGTGATTTATTATGGTAATATTACTGTGGTTTATTGTCTGCATTCAAATTTGAACAAAATTAAAATTTTAGTTTGGGGTTAGTGAAAATAAAGTTATAACTTTCCCATCCAAGTTGTCAGTCCCTCTAAATCCTGTTCAAGATCACTGCAGGGGGGCTCCCCTGGTGGCGCAGTGGTTGGGAGTCCACCTGCCGATGCAGGGGATGCGGGTTCGTGCCCTGGTCTGGGAAGATCCCACATGCCTCGGAGCAGCTGGGCCCGTGGGCCATGGCCGCTGAGCCTGTGCGTCTGGAGCCTGTGCTCCGCAATGGGAGAGGCCACAACAGTGAGAGGCACGCGTACCACACACACAAAAAAAAGATCACTGCAGGGTCCATGGACTCCAGGAGCTGCCACACTAAAGGGCCAGTGAGGTAATAGAGAGAACCTTAATTAAAAGTGGATTTCAGGAGCTACTGGATCAGGGCTATCCATCTCCACCTGGGTAATTTTATGCCAGGGCCAATAGTGATATTCGTTTTCATAAGAAATGCAGTTTCACTAATATTACAGTAACTGCAACTTTGGAATTATATTGGGTGGATGCCTTCACTGACCTAGTTATTCCTTATATGTCTCACCTAAAGAGTGAGATAATTTGTGATGTCACTCTAACGAGACAAGGTTTTTTCTCAGACCTACACTTTGATTTGAGTTGAAACGTCCTAAGTGGGTGGCAAGGCTCATCTTTAGCACTAAGCCTGAATACCAGAGCTTAACGTGTCAAAAAGAACAATTTTTTTCTGGTGGAAGATGAGGCATTCTCCCCATTTCAATGGGCAACCAAGGGTGTGGAAACACAGACCAGAAGCACATGGACAAAGTCCTTGTGTTTTTTTTGTCTTTATTTTTTTTTTAATTTTTATCGCAATATAGTTGATTTACAATGTTGCATTAGTTTCAGGTATACAGCAAAGTGATTCAGTTATACATACACACATATATATATATTCTTTTTTAGATTCTTATCCATTACAGGTTATCACAAGATATTGGGTATAGTTCCCTGTACTATACAGTAGGTCCTTGTTGGTTATCTATTTTATACATAGTAGTGTGTATATTTTAATCCCAAACTCCTAATTTATCCCTCCCCGCCCCCCTTTACACTTTGGTAACCATAAACTTGTTTTCTATGTCTGTGAGTCTATTTGTGTTTTGTGAATAAGTTCATCTGCATCATTTTTTAGATTCCACAATTAAGTGATACCATATGATATTTGTCTTTGTTTGACTTAGTACGATAATCTCTTTTGCAAAGCAAAGGAAACTATAAAAAAATGAATAGACAACTTATGGAATAGGAGAAAATATTTGCAAATGATGTAATGGACAAGAGGCTAATTTCCACAATGTACAAACAGCTCATACAGCTCAATATTGAAAAAACACACAAACAACCCAATCAAAAAAATGGGCAGGAGATCTAAATAGACATTTCTCCAAAGAAGACATGCAGATGGCCAAAGGGCACGTGAAAAGATGCTCAACGTCACTAATTATCAGAGAAATGAAAATCAAAACTGTAATGAGGTATCACCTCACATTGGTCAGAATGGCCATCATCAAAAAGTCTACGAATATTAAATGCTGAAGAGGGTGTGGAGAAAGGGAACCCTCCTATGCTGTTGGTGGGAATGTAAATTGGTGCAGCCACTATGGAGAACACTCTGGAGGTTCCTTACAAAACAAAAAATAGACTTTGCCATATGATCCAGCAATCCCACTCCAGGGCAGGTATTGGGTGAAAATCATACTTCGAAAAGCCCTTGTGTTTAGATCCAAAACCGGACAGACCTTGGTGAGAGCTAACTCTGATGAGTCAAAATCTCTACTTCAAGAACCTATGACTTTTAAAATTTTTACTTATTTATGTTTTTCCTTTCATAGTATTTTAAAATTATTTTAAAACCTCAGCCTTCTTCAGCTGTGCTAAAAACAACCAAGGAAATCATCTATGATTGGGACAAAACTTTTGAAGGGCAGTGAAGAACGTAGCACTGGAAACTGGCACTGGCAGCCATCGTAATTTATGTGGCATAAATGGTTCAGGAAATAGATTAAGGCTCATTGATCAGCCACTCCTTGCTAATTGGCAATCTATTTTCAGTGTTAAACCTTGGAGCTTCCGAGTGGGTTTCAATAAGAAAACATTTAGCAAAGCATTAGTCAGATTACTGTGAACTCAGTTGGGGACAGAGCCAAAAAATCAAATCCAACACAAACTGAGTAACTATTATGAGTCAGACCTTACGGAAGTCACCTTATATATATATATATATTACCTTGTTTAATCCTCCCCCAAACCTTGTGAAAGAGCTACCATTATTTCTGTTTTACAAGTGAAAAAACTGAAACTCAGAGAAGCTGAGTAATTTATTGAAGATCACACAGCTGGCAAACAGCAGAATGAGTAAGGGATGCTGGGATGCCTGATAACAAACCTAGTACTTGTCTTTTCTCTTGTAGATCATTGCCAGAAAAGCACACTTGTTCACCCAATTATTTCTAGTGCCCATTAGCCAGGTTCCCTGGGCCCCAGGCAATTTGTCAATAGAAAGAAAAAATAATAATAATAAGGCGACCAGTGTCAGAAACCTGGGAATGTACCTTATGTGACCTCAAAACACATGTGCTTATCTTGCTTTGTGCTAAGAAGAAAGTCAAAATTATTGCAAAAAAGAGCAAAAGTTTGCAAGTTTCCTATGTCCTCACTTGAGTTGTACTCAAATTTTTTTTTCAATAGTGATGATTTTAATCACTGGATTATAGTGAGATCAGAAAAGAAGTATCTAGTCTTTCTCTGACTTAACACTGGGAACCATAATAGGAAACGTATGTAAAATATCAATTTTCACAAAACAAATATTTATCCATGGGGAGAAGGAGGGGAGAGAGAATTTAAGCTTTATGTTTGTTGTGCTTCAGACTGATAGAACTATTACATAGAACTAAACATAACGATATATCATGATTAGTTATGACAGATTGGCACCACTCTCAAATTAATCCAGACATTTAGATCTTCAAAGCGGGTCACTGTTTTTTGGACTACAGCAGCAATTAATAAATCAATCTTATCACACAGAGTGATTGATTAGTACTTTTCAAAGAATGTATAGCAAATGGCTCTCCAATCAAAGGAAATAAAACTATTCATAGATCTTCTTTTAATTTGAATTCTCTCCAATTATAAACAGATTTTTCTTTCCTCTGGCCAGATCTAAGTGCATTTAATATTCTATGGGTAGCAAAATGTTTAAGACTGACAAAATATCCACAGTCTGTAACCTCTATTGGAAAAGGCTTTGATTACAGTAAAATTACATTAAAACGTGTCATTAAAAGACATTGGACAGACCTAAAATCTAACCTTTTGAGCTGAGGAATACTTAAGATTCTCTTCATGATCATGCAAGGGGCAATTCTTTGCTATGGAATAGCTATTTTCCTGTTAGGCAGGCTATTTCACCAATGATTTATTCCTGAGATGTAATAGGTCATTTAAAATGGTGGTTTAAAAGTTGGGCCTTTTTGTTTAATTTTCTCACAGGCGGTTGGTAATTATCATGGTCCTGCAGTTGCTCTGGAATGCTGTGGAGGGTCAAATGGCAATGGAACCCTGCTTTATAGGGTAATTAAGACAGTCGACATGGTTATTAAATACATCATGCTAAACTAAACTGGAATGCTGTGAAATAAAATCCAAAATCATAAATAAAACTTGGGTATTCCAGCAAAGGGGTATGTGTGAAAAGAAGGCCCTTATGCTCTCAGAATTGCAATAAATAGCTCTTGCCCACTCAGACTTACTAAAATCTGGCTACCGAAAGCCTCTGGATTTGTCTTTTAGAGAGTGATACTGAAATCAATGCTACAACTCCACGTCTTTTTGTAGCTCTAATTCCCATTATTCCTTATTACATAAAACAACATAAAAATGCTTTTTGATGAATCATTTTTCCTATATTCCTTATTGCAAAGATCAAATGCTGAAAAATGTATGATAAATTAAGTGATCCAATATGTTTGATATGACTATCAAGTGAATGTTAGAGTTAAAAAAAAATAATCTCAAGAATCTTTCCCTTTGTAAGGTCTTTCCAATGACTGCTCATCACTCTGTATTCATGCTGCCTTTCAGAATTCATCTGTAACCTGCATTAAGACCACGATATAATGACCAGAAATCAAAGAAACAAGTAACAGGCTATCTGAAGGCTTGTTGATGCTGGTAATTCTAAACAGTGGTGATAGGTAAATATTGTCATCAGTAGAGATATAAGTCTTCCAAATATGTGTCTGTCTTGTGGTCATAAGCTTTCAAACTCAAGAGCCGAAGGCTTTATTAATTTAATTTCTTTGAGAAAATGTGATGAGTATACAAAATGCTGGCAAAAGGGCCAGACCAAATGAGAACAGAAAAGAATACAATCTTTCCAAGCTATAATATGCTGCCTACAAGAGATTTTAAATTATTCTTCCCTTGCGTCTTGCCTGGAAGTCTTTTTTTTCCATATGCATGTTTACAGGCAAATTCATTGGTTTACTAGGCAAAGGAAAAGAACTAGTCTTAAATAGAGGAAATAAATATTTCCAATTCTAGCTGTAAAACTAGAAGCCAAAATGTGTAGTTGACAGGCATGGAGCCAGCTGACTTCAGATCACTAGCCTTTCCTTAAAATCAGTCTTCCTATTTCCACATGGAACACATTTTAAGTTAACAATGTGTAGTTTGGCAAAGGAATTGTTTTTCTTTGGCATGAAACGGTTGTCTCGTTTTTTAAAAATGTATTTTCTGCCTGCTCCTATATACAACATATGCCAACATTCTTTAGAACTTGAAAAACGGTTGTTACATCAGGAAAGTTTTAGATAATTACTTTTTTCATTTTTGCCTAAATAGGAAAAAATATATTTAACATATTCATATGCCTCATATAATTCTGAACATGGCTTAAATATACCTTGAAATGCATCTTGAATGGCGATTTAACTATATGGTTTACTTTGGGAAAACAGGCCTCTCAAAGAAGTCGTTTAAACTTTCTTTGATGAGTATTTTTACAGGCTATATTGACAATGTACAACCTGAAAATAAATCCGGCCATTTCCTTCTCTTCTCTCCATCGGTCTTAAAATTGAGTCATTCTATCCCCAATGTATTTATAGCACTGAAAACAGTAGAGTGGAATGCTAACCCATTCAAACATTTGCAGTCCTCCCCCGAGCCCCGCCCCGTTTCTGGCTACTGTCGCAGAAAACTCAGAAAAGCAGAAATGCAAATTTTCAGACATTGGTTCCACATGAAATGGGACAGACGGCTGCACCAGCTACTGTTGTGAGACCAGATAGGACCACTGCTGCCTCCACATAAAGAAGGCCATTAAGGAGAAGTTGTTTATTTCTGCTTCTGCAGAAATCATAAACACCAACCCTGAGCCTGACAGCACAAGCTGTGCCGCAGTAAATTCTAGTACTTTGCTGGCCATTCTAAGCTGCCCAGTAAAGGTTGCTATAGCTAAATCCCATATACATTTCACGAAATAATCCTACTCAGAAGATGGTATCATATTCCTGCACAGCAGGGTGTGCAAATGCCCATAAATCACATGTAGAATCTGAAATATCTATTTTACAAAATCTGTGCAAATTTAACCATGACCCTTTGCCAGACAATGGGCCTTCATATGCTTTACAGCTTAGCAGACACCCAGGAATTCTGTTTGGAAGTGATAGCTACTGTCTATGTAATATTTAGGACCTATTCATGAAGCATCTGGCAGGAAATAAAAGGGTTTTCTGCACGAACATATGCTAAAGGATGTGGTCCTGTGCCGACTCCTCCTTTTCTGATTTTTTGCAAATAGCACAACATAAGAGACGGTTGTTTCTGGCTGCCCTGCTGCCTGTCATGGCTGTCAGGAGAAATCCCATGAATTATTGCTCTTCCAGATGTAAGAGATTTTCAGGCTGCCTTAAAGTGCCTGTGGTTTGTGGTACTGGAGAGGAGAGAAACGAGATTAAACTTCATCTCATCAGTGCAATCTGAAAAGATCACACAGAGGACTAATAATCAGGGCTTTTTCATTCCAGAGCCAGACTTGAGAGCTGTGTGTTTTTGTTTCAAGGTGATGTCACATTAAGCTTGTTGGAAGACAGTGATTAAGGTCAAACAATATTTGAGGATGATCAAAAATTTAAAAAAAAGAAAATGCCTTCAGCCCTTTTCTGATGCTTTCCTTATTGCATTTGCTTAAAGGGGAAGGACTGATCATTTTCACTGAAGGCAAAGAATGGGAAGTGGGTTTAGCCCTGTAATTCAACGTTGTCAGCATTTCTTAACACAAGGTTAATGTGAGAAAAATTAGAAATGTTCCCATAAAAGTACAGCTCTACTGTTCATTGTAATTTAGTGGATGCATTTATCACCATCAAAAAAAAATCGAGTGTCATTTTTTGTTATCTCTAAAGGTCAATTTTGAAATGTTGATTTTTTCTTTTTAATTCTGTGAACATGTCATAGAAAGTCTGGAAATATTCGTTAAAAAATCAGCAGGTGATAGTAATGCTTTCTGATACGTAGAGTTTTTTAAAGACATTTTGGTTTGGTTTTCTTCTCAAAAAAATGCACTCCTATAACCCACCCCCCATAAGTGGTAGACATCAGCAGATTCAATAACCCCGGTTACCAACATTTAACTAAACGTTTTCATAACTGTTTCCAGAATGACTCAGAAAACAAATCGCAACCTCTCCCATTATGTACAGTTTGAGTCCTCAGGGAGAAAACTTATAACTCATTACATTTCCATTCCCTTTGATCAAATACCACATACAGCACCTGGATGTTATAATTTTAAATAATAGTTGTGACACAAACTAGGAAAATGCTTAAAAACCTACGAATCTTAACATGGTTACTACTAGTTCTTATCATTTATGGCATGGAGAAATGGTGAGTGGTTTTGTGGCATTTTGCTAGAGTTCCATTAGCAAAATATTAATTATAGATCAAGAAAACATGTTTTTTTAAAAAACACCTGGAAATAATTGACAAATACATGTCTTAGATCAGAACATAATTGCCCCAATTCAACCTGTATAACTTTTTTTTTTTTTCAGATGTAGACTGTTTAAGTAATGGGGTAGGCTACCAGATGTAAACCCTCCCAGGCCAGCTTTTTTTTCCATTTCAGCTCAGGTACCTCCCAAAGGTTCTCTAATGGGAGGGATCCCAGTGAAACAGTGATGAAAACCACAGGTACCAGTGGTTCACATGAAAGCATTTATGGCTTTCCATGCATCGCATTATAGCAGAGTGGAAAAAAGCCCTCTGTTGAAAATGCATTAATTATTTGACACTGGTTTGCCTCAAAGTAATTTTTTACTATGGGATGCAAGTGAAAGATCACAGCTGAAAAAAAGATCATCATACTTGAGGTAGGCTCACAGAGTCTTTTCTTATGTTCTGTGTGAAGTTGTCTTGAACTGAAACCTATGCTCCTTAAGGATTAAGGGATTGAAAAGCAAAGACTGAAGCTGCTGTAATTTAAACCTAGAGATTCTCTAGCACAAAGGTGCAAAATGGACTAAGCCAATCTCTTTCCCTGTTCAGTAAAGAAATAATTTTCCTTTGGAAAGTTTTACACTATTAACATTCCAAAGGCATTATCATCTTTAAAGCAAGTGGTCTTTTCTTGGCTTTTACTAGGCACTGAGTACCTGCAGACATTGAACAAGTGGACATGGTTTTAAATTACAATTTATGACCTCTCTAAACAACCATTTATGTATGAGAAATATGAATAAATTTTAAAGAAAAAAATGCATAATGATCATCAGTGAGTTGCATTTTCTTAGTTAAATTGGTATTTTATTCATTAAATATTTTTGTGAAGTTTGGGGCTGTATATGCACTTATTGCTTAGTTTCTAGAAAAATGCTTATTTCCAACTCAATGAAATTTAACAGTATTATTTATCCTTCAAATAGCAAAAAAAAATCATTTCTGAGTAATTGAAAGCCACTTAGTTGCCGGCATCTGTTTGCTTACATGTGAGTTAAGTCAAAATGAAAGCTCAAAGAGTGCTTTATTTATTCATTGATCCAATTGTTCATTCAACAGTTATTAAGCACCTACTATGTGCCATGCAGTTAGGCACTTCAGATACAGTGGTGCAGAAATAATCTTGTCCTCATGTCTAGTGAGACACACCTATATTAAATTAATAAGTAAGTAAGTAGCTATTTCAACTAAAATGGTTATACATGCTGCAAAAGGGATGCATAGAGAAGAATCATGGAAATATGGAATTCACATAAATGTGATGTTTTCAGATACTTATGGTTGTATAGCTCTGCTGTGAGGCTGCAGTTGTTTACCCCAAATAAAGTAACTGAAAGCTTTATTTCTATATTTTCTAAAAACAAGCAAAAAAAGACCCAAAGATGTGGAAAAGCTGAAATCTTTATGTGCTGATGTCAGAATTCTGAGTTTCATATTTATTTTCTCTGTTAGTTAGGAAAAATAGTGAGTGAAAGAAGATATTATTTCCAGAATAAGCCATTTCTAAATGGTTCTTACTGGTTACATCCAATCTCCCTTTGAAAAGCCATATGAAGAAAGGAGACCATCTTAAAATATCTTAAAATATCAAGCTAAAAATCCTTAGTCACAAAACCTGAATTTTAACTTTTGATTTTTCCTCACATCGATACTCTACTCCAATCCTCAGATATTCAGCCCACATTTCTAATCTACTCTTTGAAGACAAAGTGTAACATCATTTTCTCACTTCCAACTTGATAATGGTTTGGATATTTCCTATCTTGATCTTTTCAATCTTTTACCCTCTGGATTTTACTTCTTTTCTTCATGTTGTTATTACTATTTAGCTAATATTTTTGCCACTCACATTTCATGTCTTCACTGAAGTACAGTCGGGTAATGTTGTTTTTTTTTTTTTTCTTTTGGTAACGATTTGTTTTATTTGATCAATTTTGGCCAAATCCAGTAATATAAAATATACAGATCATCTATGTACATAGATCAGAGGAGGCTGGCTTGCTTTTATTTGAACCAGTCAACCCAATTTCCTTTAAGTAATTAATTTTTTTAATGTAGTTTTTATTTTATATTGGGGTATAGTTGATTTACAATGTTGTGTTAGTTTCAAATGTATAGAAAAGTGATTCAGTTATACATATACATATATCCATTCTTTTTCAGATTCTTTTCTCATATAGGTTATTAAAGAATATTGAGTAGAGTTCCCTGTGCTATACAGTAGCTCCTTGTTGATTATCTATTTTACATATAGTAGTGCGTATATGTTAATCCCAAACTCCTAATTTATCCCTCCCCCCTCCACCTTTCTCCTTTGGTAACCATAAGTTTTTTGTTTGTTTTTTTTTTTTTTTTTGCGGTACGCGGGCCTCTCACTGTTGTGGCCTCTCCCGTTGCAGAGCACAGGCTCCGGACGTGCAGGCTCAGCGGACATGGCTCACGGGCCCAGCTGCTCCGCGGCATGTGGGATCTCCCCGGACCGGGACACGAACCCGCGTCCCCTGCATCGGCAGGTGGACTCTCAATAACTGCGCCACCAGGGAAGCCCCATAAGTTTGTTTTTGACAGAGAAAGACAAATATCATATGATATCAACTTACATGTTGAATCTAAAAAAATGGTACAAATGAACTTATTTGTAAAACAGAAACAGAATCACAGGTACTTTAAGTATTTTCAAATTTTTGTTCCTTTCCAGCCACTCTTGCCTCTGCTCTTGAATTTGAATTCTTCACCTTAATTTAATTCACCTTCACTCAACCTTCAACTCAAATTACTCATGACATAAAAATTTTCAAGTATTCTCCCTTTTAATATCCAAAGGACTTGAGTTTTAGGTTTACAGCATGAATACTATATTTAGTTTTTCACACATGAGTGTTGGTTAAAGAAAAAGGTGTAATGAGGTCAAATTTAGGGAGCAGTATTTGTTTCAGAGGTAACTTTTCCTGGTTAAAAAATCATAATAAACATTAATTGTTTAGCAGCTGTAAAACTATAGAAAAATATTAAAAAGTAAGTGAAAATAACCTGCAAACCAACCAGATTAAATTAGGAGTTTTTACCACTTTATTCTTTTTTGTCATGTCATATATCGTAGGGAAAAAAATGTTATTTCTTTTTCTTTTGTTAATTTTAAAATAGTTGATGTAGAACTGCATATTACAAAGTTCTTAGTAGTATGTAAATGAAAGCTCTACTTAAATTAAGTGACAATAGCCATTGTCTTCTCTCTAAAGGAGAAAAAGAAACATGTTTAATCACTCTATTACCTTCCATTACAGGAAAGCTTTTTCAAGTTTAACCTGGTACCTTTCATTGCTAAAATTTTTAAGTATTTGAATATTTTTATAGGAATTGTTCAACCTCCCCACCCTCATTATTTCTGAAAACTGAAACATTTAACAGTTTTTTTTCAACTTAAAATGACCTCTCACCGTGCAATAACCGCTTATTTGATCATTACTCATTCATTCATCATAAAGTAGATCGTGCACATCTACTGTGCATTGTTGGGTTGTATATTTGAAAACTCAAAGAAGCAAAAAACAGCGATCATGTCCTCAAGAAGTTTACATGGCCTTTTAATTACTTCCAATGTTTAGTTGATAAGGGAATTAATTTTAATATTAGGTAAGTAAAATTTCAATAATAAAATGAAAACTTGTCACAACTTCATATCACATACTACAGAATAAAATGCAGAAATGTGCATATTATTTAATATCTTAGAAACTCTAGTCCACACTTTTCTGTGATTCTGTGAACATTAAGTTAGCTCTATTTGTAACAAATTGCATTGCATGCTCCTATCTACTTCATACAACTGCTACTCCCTAGTACATTCAAGTTATTTTTTTCCTGTAAAGAAATATAATAAAATATTTTACAAATTGCATTTGAAGACATACCAAATAAAAGGTAAAAGTATGAATATTGAAAAGTATGCCAGTAGCTCAAATTTGCATGTGACTCTGG